>NC_046367.1:29467760-29665260 GCF_011125445.2 Fundulus heteroclitus | reverse complement strand
AAAAAACATTTATTCACATTTTTTGGAACTTAAAAACACTGTCCTGCATGACAAAATACATCAAACAGATAAAAAATAAGAAATTATTTGAATTTTTCCACACCTGAAGCTTAGTCTGTTAATTAAAACACAGCGCCCCTCGTGGGCAATATAGGAACTGCATATTTTCAATTAAATGAAGTACATGTTTTTTTCAATAATTGTTTTTATCATTCTCTTCCTTTTATCTTGTCCACTTGTGAAAGTCAAATCTGATGAGCTCTTTGTGGCATCTTATTGCCACATTGCCAGACAGGACACTGGAAAAAATAAATAAATAAATAAAATTGTTTTGTCAAAACAGCTCAAGTTTAATCAGATTAGATGGTGCACATCTATGAATAGCCAGGATTATTGATTTCAGTCTGGACGTCTGCCAACATACCGAGAGATGTGCTGGACTTTTTTTTTTTTTTTTTGTCCTCAGTTGATGATTGAACGACGCTGTCTGAGACGTTTGAAGCCCAGTGTATTGTTTTATGTCCTCACTCTGCTTTAACCTTCTCCACAGCTCTATCCCAGACTTATCTGCTGCGTTTCTTGGTCATCACGACGCTGTTTGTTCTTTATCGTCATCTAACAAGCCTTCCCAGCTTTATTGTTTTTGCTTGACATAGAAATTATATGTGGGGGCTGAACGCACATCCTTTGTATAACGTGTAGGAAATCATGTATCCTCTTCCTTTCACTTTAAATACCAAAAGAAAGGCTTTAGAAATCCATCATTTTAAAATTATCTACTTTTCCAGACTCTGTTTTCTGGATGAAATTCTGTGCATATGAGTACAACGCCCATTTCTTATGGGCTGCACAGTGAAACATGGAGTTTCATGGATGTCTCCAGATACTCCGTCTACTAAGGCTGGACAATTACAGTACAACTTTAAAAAAGCACATTTTCCAAATCAATTTTTGGCTATGTAACAATGGTGAAATGCGTCCTTCAGGTGTCAGTAATGTGTTTAAAACGGGTTTGCCTCCACATGGAATGGAATAGAGTTGCAGCAGTGAGATAATCTAATTTTATTACTTGTTTTAGAGTTTATATAATCATACTTTTTACCAGAAACTTTCAGGAATCTCACCATAGCATTAAGTACCGGTCAAACTGTTTAATGCATAGACTTCTTTGTAGGTTTCACTTCAGACTTTACGTTCAACAAGGATTCATGTCCAACTCAACAAGCTGTTCTCTTGAATAATAATGTTCTGATTAATGAAGAACGTTTGAGTTTCTCGTTTTAAATAGTCCTTATAACTACAGGCCATTTTTGTTGCTTGTGGTTAATGCAGAGAAAAGTCAAAATTTTAAATTAGTTTTATGGTTGAAATAAATCGCAGTTTTGGCCCTACCATCTACCTCCCCATGTCTTTAAATTACCCATCAAGTATGAGTGTCCCTCTGTGTTGCTCTGTTATGGACTGCTGAGTTAAAAAGTAAAAATACAAACGTTTTTTTTTTAATCTAATTGTTTTTCTCTCCTCACAAATAATAAAACAGCATCCTAAAGATGTCAATTCAAAAGTGAGGTCAAGGGCTGTTTTGCAAATGTTTTCAGCCTCTGGACCAATTTGGATCAGTTAAAATCTACTATATATATATATATATATATATATATATATATATATATATATATATATATATATATATATATATATATATATATATATATATAAAAAAACCTGGATTAAATACAGAGCCTCTAACTCAAATTTCATAATCAGTAATACTTTTTTATTTCCTAAATTTTCAAAAACACAATGTTTGGCGTCTAAATCGAACCCAAATCTACCCAAATGCAGTTTTAAACCCTCAACTTAAAGGATTTAGAAGCCAAAATAAGAAGAGATATTTCTCCCTTTTTGGTTTCTAGATCGAGGAAAAACTAAAATGATCAATGGCTCAGGCAAGCCAAAAGTAAAAGTCATCTTTTTAAATAAAAATCAGTGCAAATTTTTTTAAAATTTTCCTAGAAAGTCTAAAAATTTAAGGTCTGAAAACGCAAAAGTCTTCCCCATTGTGGCTTTTCCACACATCCTCTGTACTACTTCAGATCTGAAGTGAAATAGCAGACTTCAGACTAAATCCTGATGAAATATGGAAGTCTGTGGTTGTAATCTCTTCGCTGACTTTGCAATACATCTTTACAGGGATAACAAATCCCAGACGCCGTATATCGTCGCTCCCGACAAAGACACAAGGAACGTCTTTCGTAAATTCATGGGTGAGAACCCCGATAAGTACGACTACAGCAAGGCACAGGTGAGAATAAACCGACCGACTTCTGTGGATTTAACCCAAGCGTAAGGAGGGAAGCTCACGGTTTCCCCGCTGTGAAACTCCAGGTGCCTGGGCCACTAACAGCAGAGACCGAGTCCAAAAAGGTGGAGAGGAAAAAGGCCCAACGAGCTCAGCGAAAACAGCGCGAGAAAGAGCAGAAGGAGGAAAAGAGGAAACAGGAGTTGGAGGCAGAGGAGAAGAAAAGGTTTGCATCTCTGACCGACCGGGAAAAGGTGAGGAAGACGTGCTTTTAAAGCCGCAATCGCTGTAAAACCACTTTGGACGCGTTAATTCGTCGCCCTTTGATCCTAGAGAGCTCTGGCAGCGGAGAAAAGGTTGGCAGAGCAAGCGGCCGCGTTAGGAGTCAACCTCTCCAATGTCCGGTACGTTCCCCAAGCTGAAGATCTACAACCACGTCTCTCTCTTCGACATTTGGTGACTTTTGTGTTTTGCTGTGGGTTTGTCTCCTTCAACAGGAGGTGCTGGTCGTGTGGAGAGTCTCTGCTGGGGAAGGTCCCATTCAACTACCTGGAGTATTCATTCTGCACGCCGCGATGCGTTCAAGCACACCGCAAAGCAAACGCTCCTCCCAGCAAGTCCTAGCACATCACGCCGTCTTGTTTTCAGTAATGGGGGGGGGAAAAAATTGTGTTTTTTTTTTTTTTTTTTAAATCATTTAAGATAATTGATTAAACTCACTGTTTAAAATTTAATGAAATGATCATACAATGTATTTACAGAATGTGCAGTTGCAAAGAATGTTATAAAACTGAAATGTTCAGGAAAGCTAATAATAAAGCTGATAATTTAATATGTCCAAAGTAAAAAAAAAAAAAAAAGACAATGGAGCTAATAAAAAAAAATGGCAACACTGAAGCAATCATTATTTCCATTAGATGAACCTGACCTGTTCTTATACAGATGGTCCATACATTAACTGAGATATATCTATCTATCTATATATATATAGATAGATATAGATAGATAGATAGATAGATAGATAGATTAAAAAAAAAAAAGAATCAGGATTTGCCAGCAGTGTTGTTGAGCTGAGGCCGGTCCATAAAGACAACTCGCCGGTGTGCTGGGGCTCCCTCCAGCTCCAGCAGTGTGATGTTGTTGGGCAGGCTGGTGCTGAGCAGGGGTCCGGGGACATACAGGGTCTGCTGTGGCCCCCGCGCCGGCCAGTATCGTCCCAAATTCACCCCATTAATCCAAACCTGGCCCTGATTAGAAACAAAAAAGGGTAATATATCATTAAATAAACATTTTTAAATCTAATCCACACCCCACCTATATCCCCCCAATGTAGCTTTTATTGCAGTAGCATTAAAAAAATTAGAAAAATCCACCCTATGACTTCATTGCATTTATTCAGTGGAGAAATGATCTATTGTTAAGGAATAAGCATTTTACAAAATTATTTGGCTTTTTTTTTTCTTGCAAGATTTCCAGCTGAGTGCACCAGACTTATTTTAAATGTCGTGGTATTTCAAAGAGTTTGTGATGTTGCGTTAGAATTTTACTTTTATGTATTCCAGTTGGTTATTTCTCTGCCGTTTTAACTATTTATCTACGGTTGTTTGTTAAGAAATGTGCATGTGAGACATTTGGGATAAAGCTTTGATTCAAAGATGCCTTTTTATATAATTAATAAAAAAACAACATAAAAACAAATATAATATATCGGTCCATATTAGCCCAGCACTAAGTGGACACAAGGCACTTTTTCCATATATTCATCCCTTATTTTACTTCCAGAGCTGCCCAAAGCCTGTACTATTAACCAGTGTCAGTGCTTTATCAGGCTAGTTAGCTTCAGGAGGGAATTTTCAGTATTAAGAGGCTGGTTCTCCTCGTGTCGGGGTCTGTCAAAATGAATAACGTATCATTATCCCGTTGGAGGACCCTATGATGAGTCATTTACCAGGTAGAGTCAGCCAGATCTTTATTTAAAATGTCCATGTTTTACGTGAGAATTCATGATGCTAAGTGTCCCATTGCCTTTGTAACAGAAACTGGCCCACAGCATCACAGGTCCTACACCGTGGTTAATGGTGGCGATGAGAAGATTTTCCTACATTCATGGTTTGTTTAACACCAGCTAGATCAACCGGGAATGTTTGTTGCTGAAAAGCTCAATCTGTGATCTGAACTTGGTGGAAATGAGGTGATGATTACATCTGTGATGGGAGCACAGAATAATCATTTTCCTGGCACATTTAGATTAGATGTTAATGCCTCTATAAGTGACCTCTGTATCCCTCATCATCCTTTGCACAGTGCATGATGGCTACATAAACGCTGGTCTGTGTCCAGCATTGTTCTCCGTAGTTTCAATTGTTTTAACATTTTAAATCAGCACTCAGTGTTTTTCCCTTGTAGCCATTACCTGATTTATTGAGCTCAACACACATCTGCCTTACATGAACATCATGTACTCTCGTTTTTCCCATTTGACTAATCGCCCCATGTCATACTTATATTCTAGGGAAATCATGGATTATTAAGTAAAAGTTCTTTGACACTGTTTAACTGAAAAAGAAAGGTGTAAAATAAAAATTCACTTATAGTTTTTTTTTCTTAAATCAGGGTATTTTTCACGCATCTTTACCAGAGGAGCCAACAGGTAGGTGTAGAGTAATGCAGCAATAACATGGTGGATTACCTTTGTCCATTCATTGAGCCTGAGGAAAGTGTCCCATGCTAGCCCGTTAGCTTCTAAGGTCCCCATGTAGATGGTCGGTCCAACCGAAGGTCCTCTTTGTGGGGAAGGGACAGACTTCCGACTGTTTGAATGAGGCCAGCCTCTAGAAATGGCTCCATCGATGTCCAGTGGGTAGACCTTCCAGTCTGTCAGGATGTCTTTACCCAAGATCAAATTGCTCACCAGGCCCTGAGACACAGAAATAAGGGTTAAAAGGGCAGCCTTAGTTTTTGTGTGTATAGTTTTTCTCAAGTTAGTCAAGCATTTTATATTGTTGTCTTGCCTTATAGTCATTGATCTTGCTGCCAAAGTTAACTCTGCCCATGTTTTCAACAAGAATATCCAGCGTGTCCCCCTGACGTCCCGTTAGGTTCATCACTAGAACGGTATCTCTCTGCAACAACCCCTGGAAGACCTGTTTGCACATATTTACACTCATTAGCTCCCAAAAGCGTGCTTGGATTTATAACATTAATAGGAAGGTTTATCTTTAACCTGTGTTTTTCCCCGCTGACCTGGACGGCTAGACGGAACAAAAGTTCACAGAAAGCCCTTACTTACCCCATTGACTGACACATATGCACGGTCATGAACTCCATTCAGCGGAGTTATAAGTGGCGTGGGCTCCGAGAGGTCCCGGGGCAGCGTGGTCCGGTACAGCACGTACCCATAGTACTGGACACAATGGACATGACAGGTTGCAGACACAACAGTCTAGAAGGTTACTCTGTTTCAAGTGGTCAACGGTCTCTACGCTGCTAGCCTTTTCTCTGTTGTTGCCCTAACCAGCGCCATACCTGTTTCAGCTCTTCGAACGTCAGAGGATACTTGGATTGGACTGGCCCAAGAGGAGAAATCGTGCCAAGCAAACTGCTAAGGTTTCCAACCTGTACAAATTGCTCATAATGAGACAGGTAAACAACAGAATAAAAATGCATTTTGGACAAAACGTTGTTAAATTATACTACCTTTTCCAGCGTGACAAAGCCATAGGCAAACTTAGGAGTTGCTGGTGGCATTGGACCGGAGGGGACCTCTCTAAACTATTGAGAAAATATTATAGGTTACCCCCCAAATCCACCCGGACATCTCAATAAATCAGAATATCACTGAAAGGTTGGTTTAATTAAGTTATTTGGTTAAAAAAAGATACTCTGAAGTGCTATGCAGTACTTCGGGTGTTTATTTCTAATCCTTTGGATGATTATGAGTTACTGAATTAAAAACAAAAATGCTGTTTCTCAAAAATATCAGAACGGTTTACCAATAAATGACTTTCATTTTAGAAATGCTATGTTGCATTTCCTATGCAATCTTGAGAAAACAGCTGACTTGACATTTTTCCAGCAGCCATTGACACCCTCTACAAGGAGGGTAAGCCTCAAAAGTATATGGCTAAAGACACTTCCTGTTCACACACAGTAAAAAGGGAACTCAAAGTAAGTAAAATTTTCTTGAAATGGTTTGTATTTTGCCTTGATTTGAGCAGGTAAATAAGACTATATGCCAATGGAATAAGATTGTTGCACTTAAAGTAGGAACAATTCATCTTCATAATCTTATTTCAAGTGCAGAATAGCTAATAGTCTTATTTTAGGCGTAAAAATACTCACCACATTGGCAAATAGTCTTATTTAGCTGTTCAAATCAAAGAAAAATATACTAATTTCAAGAAAATTGTACTTACTTTTAGTTCCCTTTTTGCAGTGCAACGTAACATAACTGAGCATTACAATGGAAAAAACTAGCATAGAAAAAGCCTTGACAGGATTGTGAAGCAAAGCCCACTCAACAATGATCCAGTAATTCATGCAAAACGAGTCCTGACCAAATACTGAGTATACCGGTATGTACTTTACAGCACGTAAACATACTTTTCAGTAAGTCAAAGCTGCAGTATTACAAGACTTTTTATAATTGCATAACATTTACATTTTCTGGGGGTGTTTTTATTAACTGTAAGCAATGATCATAGCTAATAAACACCTGAAATATGTTGCTCAGTGTGCAAAAAAATACATGTGCAAAAATATATATAAACCAGTTTGCCCATTTTGAGATGAAATAAATGAACTTCTCAAATCTATAATTTATGGAGCAATACTTGCAACTTCACTGACCGGTTGTTCCGTCGGTTTTACCTGTTTTATGACGTCTCTTATAGCGAACAGCTTCTCTGTGGGGTCTCCAGCCTCAGTCAGCGGGGCGTCGTAGTCGTAACTTGTTACCACAGAGCGAAACCTGGTGTCATGATCGGCACCTTGTCGAGAGGAGTGAACCAATACAGGAGGTTGCTGCATCGATGTTAAAAAAAAACGGAGGTATAAAAATAAAAAAAAAAGGTATTTACCGTTCCAGTAGCCAAAGTTAGTTCCTCCTTCAAACATGTACCTGAGAGGAAAGAGTGGGTAGAGAATGTTATTTCTAAGAAAGACGGCAATAATAAAACCTGTGAGGTACTGTCTACACTGCAAAAATAGAACTAGAAATAAGTAAAATGTTCTTAAAATTAGTGTATTTGTCCTTGACTTGAGCAGGTAAATAAGACTATTTGCCAATAGAATAAGATTTTTGCACATAAATAGGAACAATTCATCTCCATCATCTTATTTCAAATGCAGGATGTCTAAATATCTTATTTTAGGGGTCAAAATACTCATTCCATTGGCAGATAATCTTCAAATCTCAAGGATGAATACACTAACTTTAAGAACTTTTTACTTATTTTTAGATCCATTTTTGCTGTGTATCTTCATACCACACTTGACTCTGTTGGTGGAAGATGAGGCAGTTTACCTACTATCCAATCAAGTCTTGTTTAAATACCAGAGCTAATCCTGCATTGTTCACCGTAGCAAGCGCCGATTGAGCTAATTAAGGCAAATGATATTGAGGTATTTATCATTATATTCTAAAAATGTACGCCCTAATGTATGTCAATGCAGTACCCAGAAGTATATAAGTGGCCTGAGCTTTCCCCCTAGAGGGCACAGATAATCTCTTTCCCCATGCGTTTGGTCTGCTGACTAACCAAATATGTACAGAGAGAAGTAAAGCTGGAAGCCTGGAAGTTGAGGGAGACATACATGTTGACGCTGGCCCCCATGGTTAGCATTTCTCCAAGCACCCTGCTGACCTTCTGAGCACCAACCACGGCATGCTGGTCTCCCCAGTGGTCCAGCCAGCCTGTGTAGAACTCCGAGTTCACCTGCAAGACACCGGAAAAACAGGTTACATACACTTAGCATCACCAGGTGAGATGATGACGATGATGATGATTGATGGACTGGTACGCAACAAACCAGGGGTCCTTGTGGCTCGAATCGTCTCTGGCGGCTGAAGGCAACAGTTACGTTGGTGTCTGAGGAAAATTGGGTAAACAAGAAATGGTTGCAGCTTAGCTCTGATAAATATACTGGTTCTACCTCCTTTACACATATGCCACATACCAGTGTTGTAGTCAAGTCACTATGCCTCGAGTCCGAGTCCAGGTTCGAGTCTCCAGCGTTCAAGTCCAAGTCATTAAAAAAAAATCTGAGTCAAGTCCACTACTCATCCGAGTCAAGTCTGAGTCGAGTCACTATTGATCCAAGTCGAGTCCAAGTTCCGCACTAAAGTAAGCATAGTCTACATGTTTTTAAACTAAAAAAAAAATCCACACTCCACCACATTGCACTAATAATTTAGATATTAAAATCATACACCAAATAATATTCTAATGACATATTAAAATTATAGCCTAATGATATAAAAAAAAAAGTCGAGTCTTTTTCTCAATTTCCGAGTCAGAATGATCTGAATGTAGGAGTCCGAGTCCAAGTTCGAGTCCTCATTGCTCAAGTCCAAGTCAAGTCACGAGTCTCTAAATGTAGCTAATGACTCGGACTCGAGTTCGAGTCTCGGACTCGAGTACTACAACACTGCCACACACCACCAACCTGTGCCAAAGTCCACCGTGGCGTACAACCCATCCAATGTGCCACATTTCATCTCCTTGTCTGTGTTTCCGTCAGTGGTGAAGAGAACGACTTCCTCGCCCAGGAAGAAGCGGAACAGGGTTCGAAGGTGCCGCATGTAGTTGTAGTCACAGGCAAAGTAGCTTCCATACTCATTCTCAACCTGCCATTAAAGTTGATTCATTAGGGCCTGCCGTCATGTGCCGAACGGTACTTACTCTGTCGTTTTTACCTGGACGGTGATGATGTTACCACCATTGATGTAGAGCCAAGGTTTAATTTTGGGGAGGAGGATAGCAAGCCAGCTGCTGACTGCTTCCAAATAATCTGGTAGAAAAGAAAGCAAGTTTTTTTTTACGAATAAATATACATTCTTGAACAAAACAGCGTATATACATGTAGGTGCATGATTACCTGTGTCTGCTGAGCGGAGCATGATATTTGGTTTTTGAAGAAGCCAAGCTGGTAATCCACCCTGGAACATAAATTCAGCAAAGATATTTGTTTGTTGGCAAATGATTCCTGGATCACAATTCATCTGATGGCAGCTCTTCTGGCATGGTAACCACATCCCACCTTCTTAATCCGAGTTATGTGTTTGATACAATTTTTTTTTATCACATTCCCCTAAAGAGATGGGACTCAATTGGTACTGGCTCGTCAAACACCCGGTTTAAAACTTTTCTCTCAGTAGTACTCGGTATGCAACATCTCAGATCACAACCCTCATCTGTTGTCAGTAGTGTTCCCCAGAGCTCAGCCCTTCTCTTTATTCTATATTTTCTACCTCTCTTGGTCACATTATTAAAAAATATGGAACACATTTTCATACATGTACTCATAGACATCATATACATAGAGGCGTCGTTGGGCGCAGGTTCGCACGTCAACGTCATCGCCATATTGTATGTGGCAGAAAGAAGTTAAGTTCTGTTGTAGTGAACGTGGATCAGAGAAGATACCTCATTCCTGTACTGCATGGAAATGTATTTGGCCTGATTTCACTATTTGTATCTGCCTTCTATAAACTAAGGCTGCACCATGTTGCAAAACTGGACACACTAAAGCTGCAGAGTGGCAACACTAGGAAAAAAGCTGTGCAAGACCATTCTTTTTCAAGGTTTTTAGCTTGCATACAGTACAGACTATTGTATTTAGACATAGATGTGCATATATAGATGTTCAGGTATAAAAGTAAGCCAAATAAATAGCTGTGTGATTTTATATATATATATATATATATATATATATATATATATATATATATATATATACACACAATAAAGTAAAAACAAAAGACATAAAAATGGTAATGTTATGAGAAAAACGTCATATTATGAGAATTAAGAGGGAACATTTCCAGAATAGTCACAGTTTGCAGAACTATTTCACTCCTGGAGTAATAGGGCCAGGTTAGATTATTTTCATTATTTTTATTAATTACGAGAATAAATTCAGGAGAATGAAGCTAAAGGGATACGAAAATAGACTTGTAATATTACAAAAATAAAAATATTACGAATACAAAGTATATTCTGAGATTAAAGTCCCTCTGCTACTGTTTAAGTGACTGAGTAACTGCAGATTTGCCACATTTAAGATGGCGGACGCTCTGACGCATCGCAGCAGAGGCAGAACCCGTTCAACGACGCGTCTACGTGTGTGTTGCTGTTGTGAATTTGAAATGGGATAGGTCTATGATGTTGTATTCTGTTCTATTTCTGGTCCGCTTCTCTTACTGGCATCCAAGTTAACAGGCCGCAGCTCTTTTTCCAAGTTATAATACCAAATGCTGCACTCTGTGTTGGGATTCCTGGGAAATCTCATAAGATTGGCTGAAGAACCAGGAAGTAAACACGGGCTACACATTGAACCGAAGCAGTTTCGGACCGCACCTCTAGGTTTGATAGGAGAAAAACATGACCAAGACATTGTTGATGGAGAGGACCGATTGTTTACCGAGAATGTTACTTCTATTCCAGGTGACAAATGAGAATGATTTAAGTTGATTTTACAGTAAATATTTTAATTATAGCTCCTTTGACTCAAGATCCCCCTGTGACTTTCTTAAGTTAAAGTTAAAGCTACAGTTGGTAATCCTGTTCAGAACACTTTTTGTTACTAGTCAATATGTTATGTATTCAGAAAAAGGAGGTTTAAAATAAATCGATCTCTTTGAGAGCTTCTGGCTGTAAAAACTCGAACCAATCCCTGCTCTTCAGTGTGAAGAGCAAACTTTAAAATTGCGCAATGCTCTTTTAAAGCATGACAATAAAATAGGTTTGGAACAAATCTGGAAACAAACACATTTTAAACAGAATCTTTTTCTCAGTCTAACTTCTAAATACAGTAAAGGGTTTTTGATGCTATTAGCATTTTTTTTTTTCAAAATTTCTAAGTGTGAGATCTTTACCGCTGTAGTAAAAACATGTTTTTTACACATCTTTACCAGTGAGGGCAATGATTATGAAGAGCTCTAGAGTTATAATGTATTTTAAAGGTATGGTGGCATTAGGTTTACACCCATACTTTAATCATACATTTTAGATGTCTGATGAATTTTCTTTGCATATAATGGAATGATACAAGCTGAAGGATGTTTCAAATTAACTCAATACAATCTGCTAGGCTTTGTTGGATAAAAAAAAAAACAATAAAAACATTTTACAAATTGCAATTATATGATCAAATTAATTTGACCGTAATCCATTATAATTAAGATGGAACTGGATTCACAAATTGGAAGATTGTTTAACGGAAAGCAATGCTTAAATGAAGGCTATATTAGACGCCTTTCAACAGCTTAGATTTAATTTAGTAATTAATCAACTTTCTGCACCTCTCTGAGGATTGCTATGTTTTTTTTAAATTATGTAATCATACAATCTATTTATTACATTAGGGTTCACTGAAACTTCCATGGTAGTGACTGCACCAGCATACAAGTGCTTATAAAAAAGCTGCTACAATAAATATCAAAGAAGCTTCTCAAGCAGCAGACACCAGTTTAGAGTGCCACAAATTAAATATTTTTTTAGTTACTAAGCAAATAAGTAGATCGAGATCATCATCTTACTATCTTGAAGTTTACAATACTCCACATTAATTTTTTTACGTTTGAGCATTGATTATATCTTCTATTATCCAGACACCTGAGACACTTCACCACTTTTAGCAGTTTGCAAGTTAGTTTAGCAAACTTTTGTGTTTTTTTTTTTAAACAGGCTCTTGATGTGGAATACATTATTTACAGTTTTGATATGATTTGATTGTTGTAACGATAACGTGACATAAGGATTGTCATCCTTCTCTCTGTCATTTTCACAATGCCCCTTTAAACATTTGTTACTTTGTATTATCAGTGTAACGAGGGCCTTGATGTGCTAATAAGATTTTTGTTTTGTTTTAGCCTGTAATGTAAATAAATAAATATAGGACATGACCAAAGTTACGTTTCCCACCATTTCCCATTCTGCACAGATGTACGGTCCTGGACGCAGGATGACCAGGAGGCCTGTCTGGTTGGCCAGGTTCAGAAAATGCTCCAAATCTCTGTCTCCCGTGAAGTTGTGGACTCCCTGCACTGCTTCATGGAAGTTCCAGGGGACGTATCTGAGAACACAAGCAGGGAATAGAGGACTTATATGAGAGGCATACAGTGCCTTGTTAACATATTTATATCCCCTGAACTTTTTAACGCTGTGTCTAATTACGGGCAAAAAACTTCCAGGTATTTCATTTTGATGCTATGTGACAGACCGACAAAACAGGGCATAACTGTAAGGTGGAAGGAAATTTATATATCATTTTTCTTTTTTTAAACAAATAAACATTTGAAATGTCACAAGATGGGCCCACTGGAAACATGAGAGAAGTTTTTTTATACATGTAAAATACTTTTGTGAGGCAAAAAACTAATACATCACAATTCCCCAAACACACCATCCCTAGAGCAAAATACAGGGGTGACAGCATCATTCTGAGTGCATATGGATCACACACTCTTCTGCTTTGAATTTATCAAAAATAAGAAAACCATGTTTCCGTTTCCTTCCCCGTCACAATTCAGCACATTTCTGTGTTGGTCTGCCACATAAAATCCCAATAACATAAACTGAAGTTAGTGGTTGTAACTGGACAAACTGTGGAAAAGTTGAAGGAGGCAGAAATAAAATCTGTATTTATAGCATGAACCTGGGTGGGTTTTTTTTTTTTTTTTTTTTTTTGCTCACACTTGGATGGCATTGAGTCCAGTCATGTACATCTTGGCCAGGCGGTCTTTCCAGTAATACTGTGGGATCCTGGAGTAGTGGATGCTACCCGAGATGTACTGAAAGGGCTTCCCATCTTTAAGGAAGCAGTGGTTCTTGTAGTCTATGGAGAAAGATCTTGCTCCAGAGACCTGAGAGGAAAAAAGTGGATGGGAAGTTCTGCATGTTATCACTTCTGGATGTGGTGTCCATATTTAAACACGTTGATCCCTGCTGTTAAACTATTACTATTACTATTATATTACTACTATTATTACTAAACTTCTCCCAGTAAGTAAAGGATTAAAACTCGCAGGGTTACCACGTGATGATGTTTATCTGAACTGTTTAAGACAAAAAAAAAAAAAAACATCTAGAGGAACAACAGGTTTGTCATCTCACTTCTTACCAAACTTCCACAGAGAGCTGTAAGCAGCATGCTGACTGCAAAGAGGAATGAAGCAGCAGCAGCAGCAGCAGCAGCAGCAGCCATGTCCGCTGCCTCCTTGGATCAGCTTCTCCTACAACACAGACATCACGCAACTTATTCTCCACTTCTCGCCTTTCTCCTGCATGTCTGTTTACTGCGGAAGCAACATCTAGTCAACGTCCTGCCTGCTCCACCACCATTATCATGTGATTATTATTGTCTGTTACCGCAGGGTCCTAAAGCCTGTCCTGTTTAGCTCCGGTTAACCATCATGAAGCGGATGAAAAGGGATGCGTGGTTTTCTTTTTTTTTTTATTGCATTCAGCCGTCCTGACTCTATCATTTGCAGCGACATCTTTCACTTTACGCGTCCCTCAGCTTTGCACATCTGGACAGTGATGTCTGCAGTTTAAAAATGCAACTTAGAACAGGGTTGCCATGATTTTTTCAATACTTTTTTTTCTTCAAAAGCGGGGTACACCCTGGACAGGTCACCAGTCTGTCTCTTCAAAAGTTACTCAAGTAAATGTAACTGAATAAATGTAACTAATCACCCACCTTGGCTTGTTGGATGACTATGTTTTGGTAGGTCTGCTATTGTAACATGCACCTGTAGGTGCTTAGATCCAGGTACTTACAGACTCACTTCTACACAGAAAACCCCTATTATTATCTTCAGCTGTCACTTTATACATGTCGTATTAATTCATACTGTATATTCTGCAGGGATGGTATCAAGGCGTTGCTTGATTGTATCTGCAATACTTTATCGGCTGGTTGTGCTGTCCTTTTTACATCTCTCTTTGCAGGTGAAGAAGCAGACTGAGGGTGTAGCGTTCTCTCCCTTTTCTCTCCTCTTTTTCTTTCACCTTTTCTCCTTTTTTCTTCTTCTCTTCTACCTTCTTTTTTCAGTGTCCATATAAATAAATATAAATGAATAAATATTCCCTGCATTAATTATAATAAAGCTTCTTGCATGTATAAATCAAGCGGAGCACTATGGCGACTGCGATAAGGCTCCGCTTGTGAAAGTAAAATCTTTTGGGCTCTTTTTGGCATTAAGACAACAATTCTTATTGCCACATTGTCAGACAGGACACTGTAAAAAAACAAAAAAAAAACATGTTCTATCTATCTGCGGTGATGGATTGAACTGTGAGATGTTGTTTTCATAACCTAACCATACCTTCAGATCTTTATCCCTGACCTGCCCCGTACGTTCATGATGCTATTTGTTGACTCCTTCACAGAACAGCTGTATTTATTAAATTTAATCAGATTACACATAGGTGGACTTTTGGCCACTAATTAGTCGACTTCTAAAGAAATAGAAATACACACCAGACTTTTAAGATTTTTATTTATGAGATGTTGAACCGTATGTATGTATCCTTCTTCTTCACTATCAGCTAAAACCCCAATAAAACACATTGAAGTTTATTTTTTGAAACAGATGTTTAAAGCTAAACAAGAGAGCTGTATGGCTGAAGGGAACACTTAGCCCCTATGGGACATAATGCTCCCCCCAACTTGCTGTCATGCTATGCATTATGTAGGCTGAGGACAATTGCTTTTATGTTCAACATGTGAAAATAACAAAGCAGCCAGTTCAGGAACAGTTTGCTTTATTTTAGCTTCAGGGGGGCTCGTTTTGTTTTTCTTCCTGAATGTCCTTTTAAGGTCGCCTGAATGCATGTTGGCTAAACCTGTCGTTCAACAAAAGATTTGTACTTTTTATTATTATTACTTTGTGTTCATCCATACGTTTAAATTAGCTTTGGTACACATATAATGTTTTGATCATATTTAATATTAATGCTACCAACCAGATTCATGAGGAGCCATCGTTATGCTCCATGGTCGACACTAGATGGCGCTTTATCACCTTGGGAGGACAATCTGGATGCCCCAACGTGTCTTTTTTTTTTTTTTTTTTTACCACCTTTAGCGGCATTTTCTAAATAAAAACTCGGATTTTTTTTTCATCTATAATTTTGATTCAGTTATGGTGTTTGCGCTCAATAAAATAAGCCCGAGCTGCTTCCAGAAGTCTTGAGCTCAACATTGTGGTTACTGAGAGCTCCTAAGTGGGACTGAATTGGCCACTGTGCTAATGTGCAACACGAACAATAGTTTATCTCAATGTGACCTGAAACAACAAGGCCTTAATGGCTGCATTAACCAAAATTGCTTGTGTTTATATAGTTACAAATAGATGCTTTTACCCTTTCTTTGTCAGTTCCATCTTCATAATTTTTTTTTCCCAAGAACATTTCTAAACTCTAATCTTGTTTCCTGACTCTTCATCAATTACACTCAATCCTGAAAGAATTCAATGGGCCAGTCAGACCTCTAATGGCTAACGACAAGATCTTGAGTGCAGATAGGACAAATGTTCTGGCTTCGTGGCTCTTTAGCCTGCTGTTAGAGGCAGTTTATTGTCCTGCGAATGAGAGGACCAATGACACACGCTGCCCTGTAATCTGGTTATTGGCATGATGGTGCCTGATGAGAGTTTGTCTGGATATGCTGCGGCTGAAGACGTCCTGATGGATGCACACACCACAAAAACAGTTGCAGTTACTAATGCACCGAGAGCGTTATCACTTACTGAACCACTGGGGAAGAAGTGCAAGGGCTAATAGAGATCGGATATGCTTAAAAACAACAACGAAAAACAAAAGAAATATTTCCTTTACATGCACATTTTAGGCCGGTTTCTCGTTACTACTGCAAGGGGAAGGATGAAAACATTGACCCGAGGGTTGGGCGTCACCTCCATGAAGTCATTTCCCCAGAGTCAGTAATTAGGTTGGACACTCCCCTCTGTGCCACCACCCCCAGAGTGAGCTTCTCTTTGTTGTCTCTGCTGGAAGCAGGTGTAGTCACAAATGTCCAGCCCCCACCTCCCACATGTACAGTCCAGCTCATAGGGAGCAGCTGATGTTAGAGGAGAGAGACCCCCGCTTTTACAAATAAACACTGCTTTATACATTATAAAGAACAACCAGGAGGCTCACCTAGTTTATAAACAGAGATCCACACTCAGGGTTTCTTAGATTGTAGAATTGGTCCAAAAGGAAATTCTAATCAGCTGAATTATTGACAGAGTTGTATTTTTTATTGTATTGCACATTTTTACCTTGATAAATAGGGATAAATAGAGTGAAAATTCAAGGAAACAAAAAAAACATGGGTTTGACGCAGCATCAGGAAGGGTTCTCTGTACTTCTGGGGAACTAGTCCTTATTTAAGGCTACAGATCAGCGACGTTGAACATTTCTTTCCACATTAGGTCAAAATTGTCAAGTCAAAAGAGCTTCCGGGTCAAAAAAGAAAACAAACCGTGTATTTTTAAAAATCGAACGTCACAAAAAGTATATTGTGAATGTTTTTTTTACCTGCTCAACAGTATGTGATGTTTAAATCAAACAAATATTTTGCAGTGATGTGTAAACCATTGTAGATCCTAGAAAGCGTATTTCTCATTGGCCGTGTTAAAATAAAGGGATTGTAAATTATTTGTGGGCACGAAAATAGTAAAAAAAAGATTTGTTTATAACAAATATAAATAATTTGTGTCATTCGATTTGGAAAAACCTCGGAGTTTTCAGCCAAGACTAATAAATGAATCAGCAGCAGGTTTGGATACACCAAAGTCTGATTTTGAGTAAAAGTCACTGGATAGATCTGGTCACATTTACTACAAAATTAAATAAATCGCAAAAACTTTGGTTATTACAGAACTCTTTGCACTGTTCATAAAATCTTCCAGTATAAGAAGATTTAAATTTGTCGGTAATAATCCAAAACCAAATTTTTATGCCTCCTGAATTCTAGTGGAGGGCCAAACAAAATCAGTCTGGGGACTGCAAGTGGCTATCAGGCTGCACCCTTTGGACTTCCCTGCCACACATAGTTAACTTCGTACCAATATGACATTATAAACTGAATTTGACAGCATTGTATTATAAATAGGACGGAACTGGAATGCATGTCGTTGAATTTCTATGTTGGTATGCTTGGATATAAATTGGAACTGCTTGTATTAGCAGCGAGGTGCAATTTTTAGCCACTCGGGGTGGCTAAAAGGAGTAGTTTATGAAATGACCTCTAGTTAGTATTATCTGGTGTTTCTTTTCAATTTTTATTTTATTTTATCTAATTTCTGATAAATAGTTTGTTTTGTTTTTAATTCCTGGTTTAATTTATATCAGTGCACCCAGAAAAAAAACAACTTCATCCAAAACTAGTTAAGAAAATTGTAGTTTAATAGCTTTGCACATGATTAAGATATGAAAATGTAAGTACAATTATTTTAATAAGTGATTAGAAGACAGTTGAATCACATGATGAGACAGAGCTGGGGAATTCCTACCAGTCTCCATATCAGTGCCGAGCTCAGGATACAGTCAGGAATGTACCTTCTCTGTGTTCTCAGGCTCCGAGTGGCCCCTGAGTCACTGCTGGGCTAATACCCTGGAATCTGAGAGGAATCAGCTCCGAGAAACTAAACAAAAAACAAAAACATACCAGGCCAATAACAAAAGCCTCCCGCTATGTTTGCGCTTTACGACGTTTGCAGATCAGGCATCCTTTTCTGGGTTTCTTGGAGTAATTAAGCCATAAATATGTACAGATTAGAAACAGAAAACAATTTCAGTGTGGGAGTTTTTTTTTTTTCGTTTTTTTAAACACGAGACTCTACAAACAAACAGGAAGCTGAACTTGTAAGGGAGCATGGGAAGAGTGTGAGTTGGCTCTCATTCTTCGGTCTTAAGGAAGGTATGGTATGCCTTTGGGGCGCATGCATGTCTAAAGAGGACTGTTTGTGGTTGCAGAGATTAATCATAGCCCATAAAAAAAAGCTCTTCTACAGCCTGAATGAATCACATGACGCCTATTTTTAAAATTCCTCTTTTATGGCCCAACCAGTGACAATTACCCCGCCAATTTTCAAGGACCAGTGAGGATCTGGTGATTGCAATCTGATAAGCAACATCAATCTAAAAATGAGATCATACTCAGTGTAAGGCCCAGTTTCTTAGTTAGTTTAGTGCCAAAGCGTCAACAATAATCTACTGTGGAACTTGTCAAGCCTGTAAGACGGAAAGAACAAAGTTTTGAACATATAAGACACATTATTAAACTCTTGGAAATTGGCCATCATTTGTTTTTTGCCTAAGCTATCACGTTGCTCACATTTGTCACATTTAACTGCTTCGACCACTGAATGCTTAAACGTATTGACTGAGCATTGGATTTGGCATCTTTCAAGCATCCAATGGTTCAAAGCCAATTATACGGAGATTTAAGAACACACGCCAGCCTAAGCCAACACTTTATGCCCCTATTTTCCTACGATGACAATAATAAGAAATATTGAAAGTTAAAACACAGAGGCGGAAACATCCCAGCAAGTTTCCAGATGGAGGCTGGAAAACTGGATCAATCCCATCCAATGTGAACAGTGTTACAGAAACTTTATCTTTTTTTGCCTTGCCCTTTTTGAAGTTCAAAAGACATGTGTCTTAGGACAGCATTACACGCCTGGCTTGCGTTTCTGTTGGCCATCCATGGCTTTAAGTAAATATTGTACCAGCATCATCTTGTCATGCACAGATACTAAAGTGTACGTAATTTGATCCCTAGCTAAGCTACTTCTACAAATTTTACATTCTACCTCAATATAACATTATTTAATCTTATGCAGTGTTGTGCTACTCAATACAGACATTATCTTTTCACAGATGATTCACTCACCCTTTCATTGCCCAATGCAGTAATTCAGCATATTCAACAAGGTGTTGAAAACATTCCTCCAAGTATTTGGTTGCCATAGTCAGCAGCAATGCTGACTATGGAAGATCAGGAAGGTTTTCCAGTTTCTTATTGTCAGATTTTGGTGAACCTGTGCAAACAGTTTCCTATTCTTACCTGACAGGAGTGGCACCAGGAGCCTGCTGATGTACTCCATGTGCTTCACTATTCAGTGTGTTTTTCATTCAGTGAGGCTATTCCACATACGGCCATTGCAAATACTCAGTGTCGTCATTTCAGCTTTTAACTTTTTGCTCTCTCTCTTTTTCTTCATAGTACGCACACCTGGTCTGACGTTCTGTTAGCTGTGACATCATCCAGAGAAGACAGATCATCTGCTACTACCATCTAATGTAGAACAGATTACTAGATCAATGTGTGCTTCTGTGCTTTTTTGTCTCTCTTGTTGTGTATCTGCTTTGTCTTCTGTAACCCCCAGTCGGTCGAGGCAGATGACCGTTCATACTGAGCCCGGTTCTGCTGGAGGTTTTCCTTCCCGCTAATGGGTGGTTTTTCTTTCCACTGTCGCTTCATGCTTGCTCAGTATGAGGGATTGCTGCAAAGCCATGTACAATGCAGACGACTCTCCCTGTGGCTCTACGCTTCTCCAGGAGTGAATGCTGCTTGTCGGGACTTTGATGCAATCAACTGGTTCCCTTATATAGGAAATTTTTGACCAATCTGTATAATCTGACCCAATCTGTATAATCTGACTGATTTTGACTTTGTAAAGTGCCTCGAGATGACATGTTTCATGAATTGGCGCTATATAAATAAAATTGAATTGAATTGAATTGTTTCAGCTACCGTCACTTCTGACATGAACTAGCCAGTTGTCAACCCAGCATTTTTCTCTCTTTTTCTCTATAAACTCAACAGACGATGGCGCGTAAAAATCCCAGCAGATCAGCAGTTTCAGGAAAACTCAGACCGGCTCATCAAGCACCAGCATCTATTACATGTTCAAAGAGAAATAAACCTCCCTTTTGTCCCCAACTTTACCACAAGTAGATGTCTAAATGGATTTCATCGATGATATTGGATTAGCTGAGTCGCTTTTTGCGTAAAAAGCAACTGAACATGTGTACCTAAAGAGGACCAGGTGAAAAGTTACCACTTTACAATAATAAATAGTTAATAGGCTAATAGTTTATAGCTATGTTATTAGTTAAGCTGTAAACACTTTATAACGCATTTATAAGTGTTCAGTTTTGTCTCTTGATCACCTTTAATTAATGCCTAGTAAACACTTATGAATGAGTTATAAAGCGTTTACATATTTTTTAATAACATATCTATAAACTACTTATTGGCCATCTATAAGGGAAGCCTTAATGTCAAGTGGTACCAGTGAAAATATATGAGTAAAACTGAAAGAGAAAACAGAACCACTTTAAGAAAGAAGGTGAAAAATTTTTTATTTGGTTTAATGTGGCATTGAAACCAAAAACATGGTCATTTCAGTCAGAAATATGTTATACCTATAGGCAAGGGGTAACTTTTAGAAGCAGCCTGTATGGTCTGAGGTGCTAATACGTGCATCTGTATGGAAGGAAAAAGAAGAAAACCTGATATTAAGAAAAAAATAAACTATAATCTAATCGTTTTCACTTACACAATATTTATGTCCCTTAATGGAGCCTTCGCTGTCTCATAACACCAACAAAGATCCTTGATATAGGTGTTAGCAATGCTTGTTACTGGAGACCAGCTGGCTCTGCCATGTCCCACGTAATTTAATAAGCGCTGCAGACGGATTTATCATCGACCGTATTTACACCTTAATGTGTTGCCGCCTGCTGGAGTGATGCAATAAATATTGAATCGCTTCTGTTAGGTGTTCTGCTTATATCTCAGGATTTCTGCTCTTTTATTCCTCATCCATCCTTGTCCTCTTATATCAGATACAACCCCTTTTGACCTTCTCGCCACCTTTTCCCCCTGTTTGTTTTGGTCTAGGGGCGCATCCAATAGTTTAATCCACTGCTCCCCTGACTCCAGGAGGTCCCATCCTTGTTAAAAAAAGGAACAAGCCTGAACCGATGAACCTTGTTAATTTCACTAATGAACTTAACAAGGAAGAACACTTAAATCATTACTCCAATTTCTGTGTGACACCATTAATCAGTCACTTCAACGTCGTGCATCCTCCATGTAATATAACATGCAATATTCACCGGCTAGTTCACATTTTCACTAAATCAATTAAGCTCTTTCTTTGTTAAGGCACTTTAGAGCCTGCAGGTCAACCCATCGGTCACACTCTTTGGTAATATTTTGTTCCTAACATAACACTACTTGCGTTTTCTGTGTGTAAAATACAAAAAAAAAAAAAAAAAGCTTAATTTTGAGAGTGCAGTCATTGACCTGAGCCATAAATTATAACAAGCGGCTGCTGCTTTGATGACATAACTCAGTCCAGATCAATAACTTCCACTGTTTAGGCAGCAAACATAGATGAGGGCTTTATGTAACCAAAAAACCTTCAGCAGACCAAAAATATGATTTGACTGTGACTGAGGTTTTAGAGATATGAACCGCTGACTCTCAGGCAGCGGGAGCCCTCGGCAGATGTCACAAGGTCAGACTTGACAATTATTTGACGTGAGCCATCAAAAGGGTCCTTGAGGTGACCTGAATGACTTTGCCTGGGGTCCGCTATTATGTGGGCAGGCTGTTGATCCAATGGCCTTGGTAGCTGCCTTAAATGAATATTGTATAATGGTCTGCAGTGCTGTGAAAACATATTTGACCCCCTCACAGATTTCTTCTGTTGATGATCTTCAAGCAGGAAGATCATAAGAAAGGACAATATAAACTGGGTAAATATAGCAAACAGTTTTCATCGATCATGACTTATTTTACCAGCGGAGAAAAAGCCATCAAACCAACTTGGGCCTACATTCAGAATAAATTCTCTCTCCTTTTTAAATCACGAACTAACTGGGATTTACCAAATAGTTCAGAAAGCTGAATTCAGTTTTACTAGCCATGCCGATGACGGATTACTGCCTTACTGTATCAAGAAATCACTGAAATTGCCACTGGTTGACAACATGATGTAGGCTGAAAATCTCAAAACACAAAAATTCATGCCTTGATCTGCAAAAAAAAAAAAAAAATAATAAAATAAAATGAATAATATAAGGACAGATGACAAATGCAGTCATGTGAGTATATTAGCCTGGAAATGATTAGAAAGCTGTTTCTAATGATTGAAACAGTGATAGACATCTTCAGGAGTGGAGGGCTGACCTAAATTATTCAAAAATTGCATCAATGACTCGTCCAGGACGTCACAAAAGACCCCAGAACAACATCTAACGCACTCCGGGCCTCATTTCCCTCAGTCATGGTCAATGCGCATGTTTCAACAATAAGAAAAGAGCCATGGAAGCGCTCCATGACAAAAAACCCTGTTGACCAAAACAAACAGAGGCCCATCTTACATCAAGTACCTTGAATGTCTCCGTGATTTTTAGGAAACGATTATTTGTGGAGAGAAAACCAACGATTTTGGAGAGTACGGGTCTGGTAACATCTGGCATAAAATGACACCCACAGTCAAACATGTCTGTGGGTGTCACAAGGTCAGACTTGACAATTATTTGACGTGAGCCATCAAAAGGGTCCTTGAGGTGACCTGAATGACTTTGCCTGGGGTCCGCTATTATGTGGGCAGGCTGTTGATCCAATGGCCTTGGTAGCTGCCTTAAATGAATATTGTATAATGGTCTGCAGTGCTGTGAAAACATATTTGACCCCCTCACAGATTTCTTCTGTTGATGATCTTCAAGCAGGAAGATCATAAGAAAGGACAATATAAACTGGGTAAATATAGCAAACAGTTTTCATCGATCATGACTTATTTTACCAGCGGAGAAAAAGCCATCAAACCAACTTGGGCCTACATTCAGAATAAATTCTCTCTCCTTTTTAAATCACGAACTAACTGGGATTTACCAAATAGTTCAGAAAGCTGAATTCAGTTTTACTAGCCATGCCGATGACGGATTACTGCCTTACTGTATCAAGAAATCACTGAAATTGCCACTGTTTTACAACATGATGTAGGCTGAAAATCTCAAAACACAAAAATTCATGCCTTGATCTGCAAAAAAAAAAAAAATAATAAAATAAAATGAATAATATAAGGACAGATGACAAATGCAGTCATGTGAGTATATTAGCCTGGAAATGATTAGAAAGCTGTTTCTAATGATTGAAACAGTGATAGACATCTTCAGGAGTGGAGGGCTGACCTAAATTATTCAAAAATTGCATCAATGACTCGTCCAGGACGTCACAAAAGACCCCAGAACAACATCTAACGCACTCCGGGCCTCATTTCCCTCAGTCATGGTCAATGCGCATGTTTCAACAATAAGAAAAGAGCCATGGAAGCGCTCCATGACAAAAAACCCTGTTGACCAAAACAAACAGAGGCCCATCTTACATCAAGTACCTTGAATGTCTCCGTGATTTTTAGGAAACGATTATTTGTGGAGAGAAAACCAACGATTTTGGAGAGTACGGGTCTGGTAACATCTGGCATAAAATGACACCCACAGTCAAACATAGAAGAGATAGCGTGATGGTATGGGGCTGCTTTACTTCTTGAATTTATGGACGAATTAATGTCACTGATGCAGCCATGAATTTATTTCTCTAGCAATTAAAACCCCAGAGTAGATCATCCGGCCATCAGCTGAGACATTAGACACAAGTGAGCTTTGGTTTTGCATCTTAACAATGATCTGAAGCACACCAGCAACTTCAACCTCTGAATGACTGAAAAACAAACAAGATAGAAGATGTTGGATGGGTCAAGTCAAAGTACGTATGTAAATTTCGTTTAGATGCAAAGGCAGGACTTTAAACAGGCCATTTATACTGTATTTAAACAATTCTGCAAAGAGGAGCGGGTCAAAATTCTTTCACAGCAATGCAAACCTCCTCACTACCAGTGATCACAAATGCATGGTGGTATTTTCCACCGAGGGTGACACAACCAGTTATTAGGGTGAGGGGGCAAATACTCTGTTACGTGGGGCCAGTTTGGTTTGGAGTGCTTTTTCTGTGAACATAATCATTATTTGAAAGCTGCTACTTTATTTACTCGGGCTATCTTTGTGACAATAACATGTGCATAGCATGTCCTGTTACATGTGATCAAAGCCATAATGTACTGTAATGTCCCTCACACTGAGGTATTCAGCTTATTTGTGAAAACACCAAATAGGGCTTCTTAGTTTTATCCTCTCTTTTCCCTAATAACAATCTGTATACGTTGATGACTAAATTGATATTTGACTCTAAACTCTCTTTGTCTTCCCAAGCAGCAAGAGCTCGTTCTCAACCTGCCGAAGCTCTCACAGTTCAACGTCAAGGGGTTGGATTTACATATTCAATGAGGTGATTGATTGGTCTTGTTACGGTAAATGTGATTTAGCCAACAATGGAGGATTACTTCAGCAAGTACCTTTTTTTCTTCCTGATAATAAGATTGAGCAAAGATTGTCCAGAGGAAGGCGAGGAATGTTCCCTGCACTAAGCTTGTTCAGCACCATGTTGCTCAAGTCACATGGTGCGACATTTGGATACCTTAAAATCCACGTCTTTCAAAGACATATTCACACATCAATGTCGCATCTTATTTTTTTTATCTCTGGAAGTGAATGTGTTATGATTACAGGTAAGACAATTGAAAAGGACTTGTTTTACTAATTAAAAACACAAGATACAGACTTTCTGATTAATTAAAAGGTTAACACTCTCTGCCCCACGATAGCTGGTCTGAGACCCTGGGGAGATAGTTCCTGTGGCCATCTATCTATTCTCTGTCTTTACTCTGAGGAGAGCCCTTCTGACCTTTAGGTGTCAGACGTTTAAGGGACTTAAGGCAGATTTCCTATTCAGCTGATAATCAGGTGGTTCTGTGATGACGCGAAGGTTTTTGTCATCCCTACCAGTCAACAGCTGTCCCAGAGACTGCTTTTTGGCACTGCAAGAACCGATCCGGCATTATTCCTTACATGAACACAAAACAGTGGCTGGACTGTTCGCCGAAAAAGCTGCTTTTACTGTAACTGCAAGAGCAGCGATTAGGAGCACGAGACACCAAGCGTTTCTCCATGCCTGAAAAAAAAAATGGAGACCGTAGCTTTACTGTGACATGAAAAGAGAGTTAAAAGTGATGGGGTTGTACTTCAGAGGTGATATATTCGTCAAACTGTTCAAAATGTCAGTTCTGATTCACTGCCAGCATTTAAAGGACAAACTGGAGAGTTTCAAGAGGGTTTAATTAGCGAGTGTGTGTTTTTAACCAGTGTGATAATGATGCAGCGGCACCCTGCTTGATTAAAGTGTGGGATGTCAAAGTCAACACCGGTTAAGTCATTTTGTTTATCAAAGAGACATGTGGGGATCAGAGGGCTAGCTGCTGAGGAAGCATGAATAACCAAATACACATTTTGACTAAACTGAAAACCATTTAGACCTAATGATGGAAAATGGCTCCATCCTTGAATTTTAGACATCTCCTGTAAAACATCTTGTCATGTTTTTTTTTTTTAGCAAGCATTGCAGTAATTATTCAAGCTTAAACCTCATACATTCTGATTTGTGAGTATAAACTGGACACACCTTTAAAGCCATTAAATCTAGCGTAGTTTTATGAACTTGTATTACTAATAACAGTTTGCCTAAGACCAGGATAGCTATTACGTATAAAATTACGGCGTAGAATTTACAATGCACCCTATCAAACATATTCCCTAATTGATATTTTAAAGTACATTATATGGTAAATAGTTTACTGCAGAAGCTTTAGTTCTGCTACTGATAGCACGCTAAATCATTATTTAGAAGTATCCTTTTGTATCATCTATTAGGGTTGGACACCAAGCAGCTCTTTGATTTAGCAGCTCCTTTTTTAGTGCCTTTTATAAACAACTTAATAAACCAGACTGTGTACTGCAGTGGTTCTAACTCTAAAAGGCTCCTTGTTATGATTTTACACATATATTTTATGTTTTGATGAACCTCTTTTCCAAGATAGATCAGTCCAGGTTTGATCAGCCCAAACTTTTTTTGATTTTGAACTACAGAAAATCAAATGTGTTTCAGAGTCCTTAAAACAGTGAAAGGGACATTTAATTTTGTGCCAAGCCGGAAGCTGAGCTAACCGTAGTACACATCTGTTTTCCTTTTACACTGCGCACACCAAATGGAAGGACCCACTCCTCAGTGAATGGATAAGAAAATACCCAACAGATCATTTGGGGTACAACTAATGGGTAACTTTTGTTGAGCCCTTGTACTGCCCCGTGCAGAGAGACGCCCTGTGTGGAGAGCCATATTGTGTAAAAGAACCAATATCACAGTCTAGAGCAGGGGTCACCAACCTTTTTCAAACCGAGAGCTACTTCATCGGTACTGCATCATACAAAAAGCTACATGTACCGACCTTTGAACAAGAAGAATTTACCTTAACTTTATGTAAAATAAGCATATTTTTTAAAAAAATGTTTTGGGATATTTACATTCTTACATTTACATAAATGCAAGTGTGGTTAAAAAGGAAGAGCAACAGAATAAGATAAAATTTTACATGCAGCTCACTTGTGGGTTGTGTTATTTTAGGAACAAGATCATTGGGCGCCACATCCTCGGGGGCTCCCTGGTGCCCGTGGGTTTGGTGACCCCCTCGTCTAGAGAAGCTATATTTTATACACAAGAGAGCAAAACTATTTAATGCATTAGAATTTAAATATGTGGTTTCATATTTAGAGCAAATGCAGTAATGCTTACATTAAACAGTTACTGTAAGAAAAACACAGCCTAATAACAAAATGTAGCCTACATGAGAGTTGTACATCTGTACATTTGCACATCTGCATCACTACATCTCTTATCTGGCATTACCAAATGCTGCTGAACTCTTAGTTTCCCTTTACACAACAGAAATGCATTTTTTCCCCACAAATGACTTTTTGCACCTTTATTTTGCACATTAAGAATGGTTTGTAAATTCTCCAGCATAATGTGACGGCTCACTGTTTTTCTCATTTGATCACTGCTGCACTTTATATTGTAATGTTGCCATAATCTGACTATGCTCCTATAAGCTGTATGCAACGAAATTTCGTTCTGTACGCACTCTGGACATACAAAATGACAAATAAAGTTGTCTAAGTCTAAATCTGTCTAAGTCTAAGTGTTGTTTTGGTTGCTTTTCTGTTAGACTGAGTTATTTTTTCCCCCTTCCTTATCAGCGAATCTTTAACATACTGCATTAAAATTGCATTCCATGCATTCGTTTAAACTAGGGGAAAGTGAACTAACGTGGTTTTATTTAAGAAGGTGTTGAATGTGCTGATAAATGACCGTGTAGAGCAGAAACAAAGAGGGCGTATGCTGAGGGGAGGCGGCTGTGCCTGCAGACTCCTCCTCTCTGCATAATGTGCCGGCTGCCTCGTTGAGATGACTAGACAGCAGAGGAGCAGACTCACGGCCGCGAGTCGCACCGGACACCGGAGAACCGGCAAAGGGGGAACAGCTTAAAAGTGTCCGAGAGAAGGAATGGACAATGGACTAACATTTGACCAACGGAGTCCCGAGAGCGAGCGGCCTTATAACAGAGAATAAGTTTTATTCGCCCTGAGGAAGCGGATGGGTGTTATTCGGGACTTGGGGTTTTCCTCCTCCTCAGCTGTGGTACCCTAGGGTCAGATTACAAAGAGAAGAGGGCTCTTGCTCTGTCGGAGATGGATTTCTTCTTTGCAGAGGTAAGTCAGATCAGTTTTCCTCGCACTAAACGCGTTTTGGAAGCTGGGTTGTTGTAGTGCAAATTCTGAGCTATACTCGGGGACCCCCCCCCCCCCCTTTGGCCCCCAAGCCCTCTTTGTTTGGTCCTATCGCATTGGACGCCTTTATATTTTTACCTGTAAGGTGGGGTTAATGCCCTGTGATGTTTTTTTTCTATTTCTCTAATTAATTAATTAATTTTTGTTCTTTTGATGCGTTTTCAATTATGACTATATTTTATTCCAATAATTTTCCTCTTAGCTGGTCTGAAATGTAAACTTAGAAGCACAAAATAATGATAATGCATCAAACTTAATTATTTACTATCATCTAACTGCTGAAAAATATACACTAAATAGACCAACTGGCTTGATGCCATTATCTGGCCCTCGTTTAAAGGAGTTTTTTTTTTTTATGCCATTGTGGCAGTAGCCACCTGTAAAAGCTGACCATGTCCCATGCTGGCTGGATGTGTCATGGCCATTCAGCTTAAACACCTCAGGGTTGTTGGAGGTCATGGCTGGAGGTCTGATTTGTCATCCTCCTGTGATTCAGAGGAGGGCCAAATCTCTGGAGACAGTGTGTTGGTACTGGTACTGGCAGGACTCATCCCTGTCTTCACCTCTTGTACCATCAGCCTCGCCCCGTGATGAACTGAGTTCTGACTCAACATAGACTCATATGGAGCATGTTTCTAGCAAGGGAGATTTCTTTGTGTTTTAGCCTAAAACCCGCCACCTGTACAATAGTATGTTTTACTGACTTTACTTTACTGACGTGTTTTCTGAGCATATTTTAGTTTTTTAGAATTACTCATTTATAATGTGCGTGAATTATGTTTTTTACTGACTTTAACTACTCAAACCCTCCTCAAATTCACATTTTGTCACTTTAAAACCACAATTTTCATGGTGTTTAATCAAGATTTAAGCCATTGGACTAACACAAAGTAGCGCATGTTTGTGAAGAGGAAAATAAATACTACAAATAAAAATCCAAAAAGTGTGACTTGCGGTTGTATTCAGTCCCAACTTACTCGCGGGACGCGAACGTCCACGTGTCGGTACGCTTGGTGTGTCCCTTATATGGCTTGTGGGACCGGATGCAGGACTTCTTGTGGCTTTCCATTTGTACAAAAACAAAATTTGTTGAATAGTTGTTATGTTAGCAGATTTCTCCACCTGAGCTGAGGATCTCTGCTGCTCCTCCAGATTAATTATTACTGACCTCTTCTTTGCTTAAAACTCTCGTTACCTAAATTAAGGTAGAAGGTCATGCAAAGTTAGGTTTGTGGTTGTACCATCCTCTAAATTTTCAGATGATGGGTTGAACACTGCTTGGTGAGACGGTGAAGCTTGGGATATCATTTTTTTTAACCTAAAACTGTTTAAACATCTCAACAACTTTTAATGTTGTACACTCACAAATAGTCTTTAACAAACCTCTAAGGCAGGATTTACACTGGAATAAAAAAAAACCCTCCAGACTCTATTACTAATTATTAAGGTTGTGTTTTTGGGTGTATTTTATTTAGGAATATCACAGTAAAGGGGCTAAAGACATATGCATGTCACACGTTTGTATTTGTCGGTACCGGTAATTTAGAAAAATATGACCTCTACTTTTAAATTAGAATCGCACATTGACACACTGTAACGCTGAATGTGTGCAATATCACAGTAACAAATGACTGCCTGGGTTCA
Organism: Fundulus heteroclitus; assembly: GCF_011125445.2. NCBI lineage: Eukaryota > Metazoa > Chordata > Actinopteri > Cyprinodontiformes > Fundulidae > Fundulus > Fundulus heteroclitus. The sequence continues at coordinate 29,635,266 of NC_046367.1, read as the reverse complement.
GTTTTTGGTAGGGTATTGTAGTTTCATTCATTCAAGCTCTGCATATTGAAAATATATTTGTCCAGCTAAATGGACTGGAACCCCCTCGATGCTCACACCTGATGCATATTTTCAGTGGCTAAGATGCAGAAGCTCGGAGACTGACGGGGACATCGTGCAGTGGTAAGAAAAAATAGTCTGGAAAATGTGGGTTATTCGTAATCAACACCTGCAACATATTTTCATTGTATCATGCAGCTCTATTCACACGTATGTGCTTCTTTGTATTGATCTATCACACAGAATACTAGTAATATACACTGAAATTGATTGTAACCAGACAAATTATGAATAAGATAAACCGATCCAAATGCTTTTGCAAGGCTTTCTTTATCTAAGGTGACTTTCAAACGGGGGTTTCTTTCTAATATTTTCAGTTAAACAATAACGGATTCAGCCTCAGTAAGCCCTCCTTCATGCTTTTATTTAAAACTTTGGCCATCTATATTCTCTTGTGTCGTGAACAGATGGAGTTGAGCTGGATTATGCTGTGTAATCTGACTCTATTAGAGAGATATCCTATGAAGAAGATTAATATTTAGGATCATCTGTAGTGTTTATCCTGTGCGTTTTTTTTCTTCCAATTTATGTAAGACTGACACAAAGATTAATTTCAACCAAACTTTATTTATTTATTTATGTGTTGACCTGGACAGTGGCGCAGTGGGTATCACTTCAATCCCTGGATTTGAAGCCAGGACCTTTTGCATGGAGTTTGCATTTCCTCCCTGTGCATGCGTGGGTTCTCTCTGGGTACTCTGGCTTCCTCCAAAGTCCAAAAACATGACTGTTAGGTTAATTGGTTACTCTAAATTGCCCTTAGGTGTGAGTGTGTGAATGGTTGTTTGTCTGTGTGGTGTCCTGTGATAGACTGACGACCGCCTGTCACCTTCGGCCACTGGATATAGGCACCCCCCACGACCCTGCAAGAAAAAGCATGTATAGAAAATGGGTGGATATTTAGCCTTTTGCAGTTAATTTTAATTACTTTTGATGTTTTTGCTTTTTTCAGTTTAAAAAAAAGCTACTTTTACCTGATGCTAAAAGTCATAACTTGGTGATCTCTACTGAAATGCATATCCACAGTGGTCCATCTGTTGAAAGACGCTGCAATAACATTTGAGAAATTTACTAACAATTTTTTACTTAATGAATGTTACTTAATAAATATAACATAAAACTTACAATCACGGGAGGGTGACAACTAATTTGACATGGCTCCGAAAAATAGAAAAGTCAGGAGACGACATGTTATCTTTTTCACCAGACTGACTGCTTAATATTTCATAAAACATAACAAAACCTTCAGAAATTTCAATAGCATTTTTGAATCACTGTATTATAAAATAACAAAATATTTTATATAATGAACAGTGCCATTTACCGGAGAATACATGAAACCAGCATGATGAGCGATGAGTCTTTTCTCTTTTTCTGGTTTATTTTTAATTTCAGCTTCCAAGAGATTTTTTACATGAAAAGTTTGTCCTGTTTTTGGTCATTTTTTTGGCTATCGATAATAATCTTTCGCATAATTGTGTTACGGAGTATATATGGGGGGAAAAAACTGTGGCGACATTGAGCAAAGTTGTTTTTTTCAGCGTCGCCTCTCATTAAAACTGCGTCAGAAATAAATCGACTGAACTGTCCTGGTTCTTTAAGTGACCTTTGGTGTCATGGAAGGAAGCCAGTGCCTTGACTGCTGTGGAGCAACAGTTTGGATTTAATTAAGTGGGAACTCTGGACGCAAAAACAGAGATTAAATTCAACCCTGTGAAACTAAGTTCAACAGGATAAACCTCTGTATGATTCCTTAATGAGGGTCTTGGAATCTGAAAAGCAACAAAGCATTAATATAATTGCTTCTTTTATCTTAATCTTAACAGGTTTACTTTACTTAAACTAATTAAAGAGCAATACTTTTCCCCCGGATCAAGTTTAAAACTCTTAAAAAACACAAAGCCTTACTAAACTATATGAATATTTAGAATTACAATGTTTTTTTTTTACTCTACCACTGAGATCTGACCTTGAATCTAGTCCTCAGTGAACCCATTGTGTTCGATAAAATTGTTGTAATTGTAGATGATGTGAGTGAAACTGATGCTCTTCAAACTTTACAAAGGTCAACAAAAAGTTTGGAATGCATGTGCGAGATGCAGGAATATGTGTCCATTATTTCCTTTTTTTTTTGTCCAAATGAAATTTGAAGAGTGTTTTATTTATCCCTCTGATGAATACCTTGTGGAACCCCTTTTCATTGCAATTTAAACTGCAAGTCTTTTGAGATACATATGTAAACAGCTTTCCACTTGTAGAGACAGAATTTTTAAATCAGTTTTCTTTGCAAAATATGCCATGCTTAGTCAGATTGGATGGAAAGTGTTTGTGAACATCAATATTTTCAAATACTGCTACAGATAGTGACTGGCATTTGGTCTGGACTTTAACTTGGTCATTCTGGCATGAATACTCTTCAGTCTCAACCACTCCACTGAAGCCTTGGCTGCATGCTCTAGGTTTTACAGTCCTGTCTGAAGGTGAGCTTCTGTCCCTGTCTAAATTTTTTTTCATTGTCTAGCATTTGGTCTTCTGGGATTGTGTCGTATTTAGCTCAGTTCATCTTCCCCATCAGCCCTGACCAGCTTCCCTTCTCCTACCAGAGAAAAGCATTCCCATAGTATAATGCTGCCACCACCAAGCTTTGCCCTTTGCTGATGTAACAGCACGTTCAGGGTGATGTATAATGTTACTTTACTGCCATGCATAACGAAAAAAGTTCAGATCAGAGCACCTTTTTTTCCACATTTTGCTGTGTCTCCTATGGTACATGGTTTGTGGCTAAATAAAAACAAGACATCTAAAGCTTTTCTTTCAACAACAACTGTCCTTTTGCCATCCTTTCATAAAAAAACAGATTTGTGGAGTGCACCAGTCCTGCTGACAGGTTTGCCCATGGGAGCTGTGCACCTCTGCAGCTCCTCCAGAGTTACCTTGGACTGCTTCTCTGACTAATAGTCATCTTAAGCCTGGCTCGACACATCCGCGAGGTCTGTGGGGCCATATTACATCACTTTGGCTACTACTCCCCTCTACATGGCTAAAAGTTTCCTCTCCGCACACCTGGGAAAATTCCTAACAACGTTGACAGTCCCACGAGTAAAGACATGGCGGGCGAGCAAGAGGGGAGGTTTGTAAATATAGATATCTTTATTCTTCGCCCCATAAAGATCTCCATGATCAAGAACTAGTTTACGATCGCTGGACAGAAATCGCCGTCACTCTTGGAAGAAAGTAACAGGCATTAAAATATCGGAAACAATTGTGTTTTCTACTTCTACGTGTGGTGGGGTATGGTACACTTAGTGTAGGAGCAGAACGCTGCCCTCTAGAGTCCAGGAGAATAGCGCGACGTAGGAGGAAAAGCCGCACGGAGCATAAATGCTGCAGATGTTGTGTCCGCATGTCTTATTCCACATGGTACCTAGGTGCGTCAATTATAGACCAGCCTGTACCCTCCCTGTCAGGTGGAACTGTTTACATCGTGGAAGATTTTATGCTAAAAGCGGTCTGGGGATGTCTCACGTTGTACTGAGATTGGTTGGCTTCTGCCTCGCACGATGCTGTTTGCGAGAGGGACGATGGTTACAAGGCGGCAGTCGTGGCAGTTTGTCAAGAGGAGTGTCGACTATAAGGGCGTGTGCTCTGAGACCTCATCCTGAACGCCCATCCTGTCCATCAGCGAAGGCTCTCAGGAGCTGACACTACACCATAAAAACCTCAGCACCATGACTCCACACCCAATCCGTCCTCTGAGTGAATGTGACTCCATTCAAAGTCAACCAGCTGCTGGATGTGGCAGCAACGTGTATATATATATATATATATATATATATATATATATATATATAATTTAAAAGTTTGTGTTTCCTTTGTGAAAGATCCTGCAGACAAGGTAGAATTTGAGCTATTTTCTAAACTTGGTCATCAGTTCCTCTATAGCACCGGCAGCAGCTGCACACTGTAGAGCCACACGAGGAGTTTGCCACAGCTGTTAACTCCTTCCTTACATTACACTGCAAATTCCTTCCTTTATATATATATATACTCTGACCGAGAGAATCCCAAATTCCCATCCCTGACCCTGCAAATTCCAGGTCAAGGCTTTCCTGTCATCCGCGCATCGTAGCGCTGTAGTGGCAAGGCTTTATGTTTCACACCGTCACCTTTCCACACACAGATATAGACTCGCATTCTTAAAGCATCCCTAAGAACCTGATGAGCTGTTTATGTCTGGCTCCCTGAAGTCGGAGCAATGGATCAGCAAACTCGGTGTAAAGTTCAGTCATGACAGATAATGTGAGAAACTTGCTTGTAGTCCCATGAGCTATTTTTCTCCCGCAGTGGCGGCATTCTCTCTGTTCGGTTGTCACTTCCTGCATCTCCGGCTATTAAGAGCCGCGAATCTGAGATCGCGGCGGCCAACTTCCAAGCATTATTTTGGCAAATACATTTCAAAAGGCAGTTTATCAGCAAATAAACTACTTTTTGTTAAAGCCAAACAATCTCCTCAGTGCTTTCCAGACAGGCTTTCAACCACACTCTACAGCGTGGAGGTTTTAAGTGAATATAATCTAATCAGTAACCCTCATAAAACTTCTATCTTGCTATTACTGGGTCTCCGTTCTGTGTTTGTCATATTTGATAATAACATTCATGATTGAGTGAGTGGAATATTAGAAGGGAGCTATTGGTACTGTTCTAATTTGGTTTAGACTGGTGCTACATTGACAAATTATGTAATTATAAATTACACTTAGTTGCTCCCTGAAAACTTCATGAAAAACTAAAAACCCATATAAATAAATTCTGTAATTATTTTAGTTGAATCAGCATTTCACAGGTCCCTTCTCTGTAAGTGATTCTTTATTTGTACTTTTATTCTCACGTTTTTAATGCAATTGTCTTTACCTATATTCCTTTATTTTTCCTATAGAGCACTATGAATTATCCCGTCTACAAATGAAGCTGCAGAAATAATCTTGACTAGACCTTCATCCCGATTAACCTTGAAGTGAGGAAAACAGTCAGGAAGTAAAGCTCGGATGTGAAGAAGGAAGGAAGCAAGGAAGGAAAGGTTAAACAAAACGGGGCCTGCATTCCTCTAAATCTTCTTTAAGCAGCTCTCCTAATTCTTAATTACACATGAAATAGTTTTTGTGAGCATTATAGCGTCTAATTGGAGGGGGTTGAAGTTGTGGTGAATTTACAGCCCTGATTGGTTCGGATTAAACATTTTTTTTAGTACTTAGTAATAATGGAGGGCATTATTACTAAGGCGGTGGTTGTTGTGTGCGTCAGCAGGAATCCTGCAGCTTTGCTTCAGTCCAAAGTTGGTATAATCTATCACAGGAGCGCAGAGGCTAATTAGCAACAGACATTTGTCTAACCGTGAACCTGAAAACCGGGATTATCCCCACTCAGACTGACAATCAGGTGAGCTGGTGCAGCTCTTGAGTCGGTTTCTTTAACTCTGCTTTCAGACTACGATGTTGAGAATTGCTGATAGATGTCAGCGGGGCAGGTTGTGTTTGCATTTGATATAACTGTATGATTAGCCTGACCCTCACCCCCCGCCCGTCTATCAGTGAGCTCAGCGTCATGCCGGGAAGCTCAGTGCTATGATAGCCTCCTGCTGACACCAAGCTGTTGACTTTAGCTTTATCAGCTACATCTCTAAGCTCTTCATGCGAAGCCGTCTGCGCTTGTGCTCCTAGGGGGAATACATAAACACCCACCTTTCAACGGGTTTTCACAAGTAACAAATAACGGAGCGCAGACGCGTGGCTTCCTGTCTGCTGGGGTCTAGATGACGGACAGTTGCTGCGTGGCGTTTGTCATTTCTGCCCATCCACCTGGAGAGAGTTTTAGAGTCTAGAGTATGATAAATATGAAGCTTTTTGTGGGTTATTTGAGCATTAAGGCTATAATTTTATTTTTCTATAAAATTATTTATTTCTAAAGTCGCCATTGGCTGTTATTGATGTGATAACTACTATATTTTCAACTACTTCTTGCCCAAAGCCCATTGGGCGATAGGCACCAGACCACCATGAGCCGGTATGGATGAGCAGGCTTAGACAATTGATGGATGGAAACTTTATGGGATTTGTGATAACAACAGAAGTGATGATAAAAAACACAATTTACAACTTTTCTTCAGCCTTTCCTCTGTATCTGTATGGCTGTGACTTTATGCCACAGCAGTCATGCTACAAATACCGGTCCTAAAAAAAACATACCCATATGTTATAGGCTTCTTCAGGACACCGTTTACATAAAGACGTGGGATTTTTTATCAATTAGTTGCACACAGTAACTGTATCAAATCCTTTTTTTCAAATTATTGACATTTATTGATCCTCTCTTGGGGAAAAAAAGCGGCAAAAATAGTACAAAATAATAGCAGTACTGCTAGTTTTTTGGGGTTTCAGACATCATGAACTGGAATATGTCATTGTCACAATAAATGCAAAACTGTATCACAATAATACAATACATTTTTAACAACATCAAACAATATGATAAATGCCCACTACTATTTCACATTATTTGTAATATCGTCCTAAAATAGTCCACCAACAGTCCTAAACTGATTAAACATAAAATCCACAAGAATATATTTAATCAAACTGACCCAAAGTTTGTCAGTCTTAATTATTGTTTTTCTCAGTGGCAGCTTAACTTTCTTGTATTTCTCTTATTTATGTATGCCACTCACCTATGGGAAACCAGACCGTAGTGGGCCCAGAATACAAAACGTGAATGTGGGACAATATTGATAGTTAACACCAGAGGGGTCCAAGTTCAATCCTCTAGTCTAGAGGTACAATCCTGCAGCTTTTAGATGCATCCCTTCTCTAACACACCTTCACCGAATGAACGGCTTGTTACCGGCTCCCTGCAAAGCTGAGGGATACGCTGATTCAGCAATTTGATTCAGGAGTGTGTTGGAGAGGGGAATCGTCCCAAACCGGCTGGATAATACTGTAGCTCTTGTGTTCACACCATTTTACAAATTCTTGATTTTTTTTTTAAAGAAAATCCAGGTTTGTATTTAAGATAAATGAACCTGGAACTGTCTCTTTTAAGTCTTAGTGACATGACACATTTTTATTTCAAGCTGTCACTGTTATATCTCAGTGACTCTTGGTTTGCCTAAAAATAACTAAAACAGCCTTTTCTCATCTTCATATCTCAAAATGATTTTCAACAATCCCTCCATACTTCAGAGGCAAGTCTAAAAGAGCTTGAATCTACTCGGAAATACATTTTTCCAGATTTGTGCACAGTTTTGTTTTGTTTTTTTCTCCCATGATTGACGTTTGGAAATGAATGCTTGAAACCATTTACTGTATTTTTGCCAAAAACCACACTGGCCTTCACACTGGCTATCCGGTACCTTCAGGCGGACAGACGCTGTGTAACGGTAACCCGCCTCCTAAATCCTCTGGTTCAAAAGTCCCGTCATGCAGCTTAATAACAGCCGACCTGTGATTACTGCTGCCTGCCCAGATGTTAACTTTCCTTATTTATCCCCCTATGATTACTCTGTCAGTGGAGATGCAGCTTATTATAGGACGGGACATGCGTGTCTCTAACTTACACTATCCCATGACTGTAGGTTGACTACATGGAAATACAGCCTGGGTTGAAAAATAACCCAAAAAACATTTGTAAGTGTTTGTGTCCCATGATGACATTTCTGCCTAAGCTGCAGTTTCAGATCTAAGTGGTGAGGCAAACATTCATCAGGGTCGAGGTAAGCATCTCTCACTGAGCGATCCTCCGTTGCTGTAGGCTGAATACTTTAACCTGCCATCATGACATCGGTACTAGGGCTGAACGATTTTGGAAAATAATCTAATTACGATTTTTTTTCTTAATATTGCGATTTTTTTTTTCCAGTTAAATTTATCATGTCTTTTTAAACATATACAAACAACAAATCATTTTGTTTCCTCGCCGTGCGGATTAGGTGCTAAAAGACCCACAGCATCTAAACTCAGAGCAGATATGATTGCGTTCTGCCTACAATATATTTCAACCAAAATTGCAATTTTGACTTTTCTCTGTATTAACCACTAGCAACAAAAATGGCGTCTAAATAAAGATGTTTGTAAACAAGGACTATTTAAAACAAGAACTTTTAATGTTTCTATTAATCAGAATATTATTCAAGAGAACAGCTGTTAGTTGATTTTGACATCAATCCTTGTTGAACATCAAGTGCAACCAACAAACAAGTCTATGTATTAAACTGATTGACCTGTACTTAATGCTTTGTATGATTATATAAACTCTAAAACAAGTAAAAAAATTAGATTATCTCACTGCTGAAACTGTCTTCCCTTCCATGCGGAGGCAAACCCACTTTAAACATTTTACCAACACCTAATGGACGTGTCTAATTCCCTAATTGTTACATAGCCAAAAATTGCAGACTCTGCGATTTGGAAATTGTGTTTTTTTAAATCACGATTATATTGAAAATGTGATTAATTGTTCAGCCCTAATCGGTACTGTAAAAAAAAAAAAACTTTTTCCCCCCTTTACAGATTTCTTGTGTCTCTCCTTTTTGTGTCACACTTGTATGTTTCTGAAGGCCAGGTCGGTTTGGATAGGTTTCTGCCCCATAATTAACTGAATTATTTACAAACATCTGAAACATTTAGGTGTGACCAAAAGGGAAAAAAAAGAAGAGCAAATACAGTAGAAACTCGCTGTTTTAAACTGATTGCAACAAATATGTTTTAAAAAGCATGTCTTCCCTTCACCGTTTTCGCTAAAAATGTTGCTCCAGGAGGTAAAGTATAACATTCTCATTTCCTTATTGTCGTGAGCGGTTAAGATATTAGGTTTTGTCTGAAGTGTTGGGTTTTAGATTAGCAAGATGATTTAAAAAAAAGAAAGAAAAAGGAGCGCTACCGCAGGTCATTTATCCCTGCTGCCATCAGACTTTACAATGCTGCACTATAACTGCAATAACTTGTGCAATAACTAACATGCAATTACTATTTAATAACCTGTGCAATAATCCTGTTAAATAAGAGACTTCAGCTGTTCTCACTACCTCACTATTGTTCTTTACCTGGTACCACTTTAATGTACAGCGTCAAATCCATATGTAGTCACCTTAAATGTACATAAGTCATCTTAAATCTCTGCTTTATTTCTTTTTTTCCCCCCCGATCCACTGTATATATGTGGATGCACTGTATATACCTCATGCACCTTTTCCTCCTTTTGGCACCTTTTGATTATTGAGCCAATGTAACACGTGAATTTCTCCACTGTGAGATCAATTAAGTCTATATTATCTCTTATCTTATCTTAACAGCTAGAGATGTATAATCAAAGAGTTTAGGTGTGACCAAAAGGAAAAAAAGAAAAGGAAATACAACAGAAATATGTTTTGAAAAGTATGTCTTCCCTTCACTGTTTTCGCTCCCTGTGCCGCGCTACATTTTCTCGGAAAGCTCTCCTGTTTTCCTGAAATGACAGTATCCCTTTAATTTCTTAAACATCTAATCAAAACTGCAATTACAATCACTCCCATCGTAACTTAACCATTGAAACAGGCTCAGATTAAAAAGTATGCATTCTTGGTGTACTGTAAATGTTGGATTTGCTGCAGGAGGTAAAGTATAACATTCTCGTTTCCTTATTGTCGTGAGCGGTTAAGATCTTAGCTTTTGTCTGAAGTCGTGGGTTTTAGATCAGCGAGTTACCAGCTAGAGATGCATAATCAAAGATTTGTGGCGGATTTCTGATTTCGTTAAGTTTTCCTCCACCAATACTGATGATGTTTTCTCTGTAAAATGAATATTTATAAATAATTGATGGACACGTTTCCTTTTAGCTCACCCGCTATGAGTAGTCAATAACGATTTATTGTTATTGCAACAATGGAAACATGAGTGCTGCCTTTGAAAATGGCTTTTAAGCCTTCTTTATCATTTTAGCAGTTAAAGTTTTTAAAAAATACATTGAACTGATTACAGTGCAGATGTTAAATCAGTCAGTTTGGACAGCAGCACATGGTCTTTGAAAATATAAACAACAGTACCACTTTAATTAGGCCTTAATGTCATAGACAGGACAGGGCTGGATATCCTTTCATGGCTCTACTGACAGCTCTCGCTATCCCACTGATCGTGCCACAAACGTCTCCCTCAGTCAACCAAAACACACCCAAAAAAGTCTCTGACAGTTCTGGCTGGGCAGCATTCCTGGGATACCGCCAGGATCCCTGCTGTGTGACCCGGCTGTAAAAGTCAGATGGGTCCGGAGGAGGTCAGAGACGTAGAGGACAGGCAGGAAGGGGGTCAGCCAGGTGGCTCTGTAGATACGGCGAACTCACGAAGCTTAGCTGGATATCCAATCAAACGCACAGTAATCGCATCATTTCTGGCCGCATCCCCCACCGCTGCAAATCTCTCTGCTATTATATATATATAAAAAAATACGGTTTGATGTTCTGTATGGGATGAATACATGTTCAGAGACGATAATGGGCAGGACCCCGATCCAGGAGCCTGGCAGGGAGTCAAGTACTCCACTTATTTCAGTCATGCTCTAAAGACATGGTTTGTGATGCAAATGAGCTGCAATACACTTATTAACAACACAGTAGATTAGCTCCATCGCTCGATGACAGGGGGGGGGGGGGGGGGGTTTACCCCTTTCACACTCTCCAGACAGGGTGGATCTGTTCACTGACAGTCACACACACACACCCTAAATACAGATGACTGAGAAATGTCTTTGATTGTCTTCCAGCATGTGACACTGTCGTTAACCGGTCTTCTGCCCTTCTGTCGTAACCAGACTGCTCCTGAAACAGATCAGGCGCCCCCATCAGTTTGTGTCTGCGCAGAAGAAGAACGGCTGGAGGCGGTCCTCCTCTAAACATGTTTATAGTCTCCTCAGCAGGGGGGCTGTAGCTGCTCCGCAACATGACGAACAATTGCTGTTTTGTTTTTTTCTCTCAGACACAGACTGGGGGGAAGCCCTGTTCCCCACGGGGACTCCTCCTACTCCATTAGCAAATTTTCTGATCAGTTTGCTCACTCTATCATTAATTCATACGTCTTGCCTGCACAGATGTTAGAGGTTGCCTTTAATCATCTGATGTTCCCCCCTCTGTCACCGGCCTCCCCCCCCCACCCTCCCCTTCCCAGTTCTGGCTTAAAAGCGCTGGCGGTGCAATAAAGCAGGAGGCAGACGGGACGGAAACAAAGAAATGCAAAAAAAAAAAAAAAAATGTAAGAGGTGTTCAGCACATGTTTCTGTTAATTATTCAATGTTAGAGGGAAAGCTCCTATTTTTGTGACGTCAAGGAAAACCACAGAGGTTTTCCTTTTTTTAGAGCATGTAGCTCCCAACCTAGTGCCAATGTTAAATCCAGCGGGACCTTTGCCCAGATTCCCCTCTTAGCCTAATTCAGCCTACTTAATTAATCTGACCAGCTACTTGGCATATTTTCTGGTTGTTCCACTCTCACAGCGTCCAGATGCCCTTACCGTCCCTCATTACATTCCCTGCTCTTGCTTACAATTTAAAGCACACATATAGAAAAAGCAAGAACATTTTTTTCAGCATAAATCTTTAGATTAAATGAAAAAAACAACAACAACAAGAAAGCTTTTCTAATCAGAATCTAATCAGAAGCATGGAGGACATGCTTCTGATTCAAACGTATACTCTTATGGACACAATGAGGTGAATTTATCAATATTCTTCTGAAATGTCTTTCTTTCTACAACTTACCCTTGACAGATTTTAATGGCAGGTGTGGACGGTCGTTGTAAGGCTCGTCTACTTACATCCTGATCAGCCGGGAGCATGTTAATGGGGGTCTGAAGAGGGACATAAGCTTTGCAGGTTTCTCTTTGAAATGTACCGCTGGTGTCTGAGGAACAAACAGAACCATTTATCTGGGCCTTACTAAAGTGTCTTTTTGGTAAACCCCTCACTGAATTACAGCTGATTGCCATTAAAAGCAAGACAGACACTTTCTAAAGTGGATATATGCTTTTCAGTTCTTCATTTTCATTATTAAATTATACAGTTATGATCCATGTAAAGTGGAACTGCAATGCTTTAGTCTGAATTCCTTGTTAATTTGACCCCATGTTCCCCCTGTTCTGAGGTGCTTCAGAGAGCAACTCGTTTTGGTGCTGTCTCTTTAAATCTAAAGGAGCCACCTCACACTTTGCTCCTCTTTCCAGGTTGCAGAGCATTCAGCCATTTTCGTAGGATGCTGGGAATAATGAACAACCAATGACTTATCCACTTCAGCAACCCTCAAGCTGGACTATAAACTCGCTCAGAGAAATAAAAACAAGACTGAGTTGCAAGACTGATAAGATGGAAGTCCATGACCTTGTTTAGCAGCTCTGCAGTAAATACTGTAACATGATTGTTCAGAAAAACCTAATTGAAACATAGAAAACTAAACGGCTTTAAAATTACCCAAAAGAATATAAAGATGTCTATGCAGACTGCATTAAAATTTCTTGCACTCCTAGAGATTCCAAGTACACAATAAAATGTATCTTAAGGGCTAAAAAAGTGTATGATATGTTGCCCTTAAAATAACTTCTGATTTGGCTTATAATAATAACTTTTCTGAAACTTAAAAATCACAACGTGCCCCAACTGTAACCATTTTTTGCTACTTTCTGGGTTTTTGTGGCTATTTTTAGTAACCAGAAATCTTCTGCTGCACCATGAAATGTTAACACTGACTTTGTACATGGGCGATGTAAGAAATAAAGTTAATGGATTTATAATGGAATCTCTAAAATAATTCAATGTAGGTTTTAATGTTGGAAATAATTCAATGTAGGTTTTAATGTAGGTTTGCTGAAACATTTTACAATATAGTGAGTTAACGCATCAAATTTACATCTGCAATCACAAAATGTGCTTTGTTTAGTCAGTCTATGCCAAGACAAACTGGTTTGCCTCTTCCATCACACCACATGTGTTATAAGTCAACTGGAGGATATATTCAATTGAAATCAGAATTAGAAATTAGAGAATATTTAGAATAATCTGAAAATTGGTACGACACATTTCTATGTGGTTCCAATACAGGCACAGAGTGTTTATAGCTGTTGCTAATTTTCACCGCTTTTACATGAACAACACAAACACATTAAAATGACAAATGAGCTAAACTACATTGTACTGTAATGTATATTGTAAGTACAATAAATGTGGATTATAATAAACATAGTAAATTGACAGACACACATAAAAGCATTTACCAAACAACCCAAAAGCAATTAAAAAACAGTGCCTCCTATGTTAGATGTGACCTGTCCGTGACACAAATAATGATCATTAGTAAGAAATTTGTCATTTAAGCTCAGAATCACCATATTATACAATACATCTATAAAAGATGCATCCCCTGAACTGCTGGGAATCAGGCAGCGCTGCGTGACTTTACCGCTTCTTCTCTTTAACGTCAAACATTTTTGTAAATTTTTCCAAAATATACATTTGAAGCAGAGCCTCCACATCTAAGCACCAAAATGACATTTATTTTTTCTTCAAAAACCCAGCTGTGCGCGCTCAGGCTTCACCCTGCAGCACGCACAGCTGCTGAATGGTGTTTGCCGAACAGGGAACTCATTCATCACTTCCCTGAATCCGCACCGTGATCCAAGAAATTAGCCCATCACAACCAATTGTTCAAGCGTGTCCAACTCAGGTTTAGTTAATTAGCTCTCCTTTGTTGCGGCTCGCCTGATCACCTGATACGGCCTGAGCTCATGCCGTGGCACAGCGAGGGAAAGAGCAGTGGCACCCGGTGCTGTGTACGGCCTTAAATATTAAAGCGGCATTCATTAGAAAATCTCCGAGCTGGATGTCATCATACAAGCCGCGGAAACTCGAGCCTTGAGCTCTGGCATGGCGTCTTTCAGCCAGAGTGGTTTCTGTGTCAGAGAGCATGATGGGACGTCGCTGCGACGCCTGCCTTGGTGGGTCGAGTTACTGCTGTCAAACGGTGCAGCCTCAGCGCTGCCGCACGTGGTCGTGGCACCCGCTGAAAATACAGTGGCAGCAGTTTTTTTTAATGTTTTTTTCTCAATGCAGCCATTTAAAACATCTGGTTACATGAAACATTGAAGTGGAGTCAGATGACAGCCTGTAATTAAACCCAGAGGCCGCTGCGTCATCATCAAACGTGCACCGAACTTTCCAGGGATTATCATGCCAGAAGCTGCCGTTTTACTGGGTTAGAGTGGTTTGGCTGTGCAGCAGCAGCAGGAGCAGCAAGTAATTCAAGTCTCAGAGCCTTAAAAACACGAGCTGATACCCGTGTCCCCTTTGTGTCCCAGCTGGCCTTTGTTTGACATATTTCCGCCTGGTTAACTTCGAACCCGGCGTCAGAGGAGGCAGCCTTTGTTCTGACTTAGTGACAGAGGCCCTGAGGATGGAGAGATGAGTGCGGGGGGGGGGGGGGGGGGGGTCTTGTTTGGACCATCTGTTGCTGTTGCTGAGACAATTGAGCTTGACTTTTTACCCTCCTACCTCAGACTCTTTACTCACACTTACCCATACATACAAAGACACCAATAAATGAATGAATGCCTCCAAAACTGCTACTTAAAAGTCACTTGCGAACTTTTAAATTGAGCCTAAATCATACTGACAGATTGCTACTCTGCTGGATCCTCGCAGGCCAAGTTAAACGTTAAAAATCTGCTCAGTGGAATACCGCCCTCCGTAAATGTGACCTTTTAAAGAAAGCTCTGATAAGTCCTGGTTGCAGTTTTCCACAAGCCATGCAGGGGACACGGTGGTGGCAGCAGCATGCTGTGTAGATGCCTTTTCTTAAGCAGGGACAGGGAAGTGGGTCGTAGGGCTGATGTAGTGGTGGATAAACCTGACTACAGGGTACCTGGAAGAAAACCTGGAAGAGGCCGCAAAAGACTTGAGACTGAGCGGAGGTTTAAGATGTTTCAGTTTTTATCAAAATAATGTGACTTAAACATTTTTGAAGTGGCCTCACATAATAACATCTTTGAGATGTTTGCTAAAATGCAGAAAAGGGTTGTGGTTGGACTGATAATAATAATAATAATTTTTTTTTATATAAAAAATATTAATTAATTTATCATAATTAATTTATTATTCATTCATTCATTCATTCATTCATAATTTGTGTTGAGAAGATGTGGCGTTCACACCACACTTAAAGGTCTGGGGCTCAGCCAAGCAGGAGTTGTGTTGTGGAATGGGTTAGATATAGAAATAAAAAGGAGTACCATGCTAAGACAATTTAAAAGCAGGTATATATATGTCATCTCTACAAAATATGCATGTAACCCAAACATTTAAATGTGATAATTTGTAACATTTTCAATAAGTACTGCTAGATATCTTCTTCTGTACAATTGCTTTAAAATAAGACACCGTATTCATGTAAGTGTGCTTTGATTTGTAATGCCTCCTTTTATCAAAAGACTGCATATGTTACATGACATGAATATTGTAATTGGGGGTAGGTTCTTATAGGTTCTCAGAACTTCTACCTACTCCTTTTGAGCACTACTAAAATGTCTTAACATTTCAATGTAAATCTTACTTGTATTTTTGCTCAAAGAAACTGAAAATAAATAAAAAAATAAAAACAATTAAACAGTGTTCAATTGTTAAACTCTAGGAATGTTCATCCCCTTGAGCAAATCATCCCATACCGAAGCATGGTGATGGCAGCATCATGCTGTGGATGCTCTTCTTTAGCAGTGATGAATATAAGATGGAAAATCCCTTCTTTTCCCTGTTGGTGACATTGTTGATATTACATGTTTTAAATCCTTAAGTAAAAAAAATAAGTTTGAACATACTGAAGTGATCCCACATCTTAAAATCTAAAAAAAAAGTAAAAAAAAAACTAATAAAAGTGGGGTGGGTGGGTTGAGGTAGCAGATACCACCCACCGGGCTTCTTAGATCACACCACCATTATGCATTCCTTTATCTTAATCCATCACATGAAGCGACACGCAGATGGATGTAAGTTTGCGGTTCTAAGGCGACAAAATATTATCAATATATTATCAATGGATATGGATTCTTTTGCAAGGCACTCAAAGTGCAAAGGTTTAATCAGGACCTCGGTCTTAATACTTTTTCTTAAGAAGTAGAGCACTTGTAAACTTGACAAGTGTTCCTTCCCATCATCTGTTTTTGAACAGATGATGGGAAAACACATGCGTCTGTCTCTCAGCAACTGAGCCATCTAAAACCCGCAAAAAATTTTCCCCCAAATCTCTGCATGATTGGAATTTTTTACTGAATGCAACCCTGGATATGGTTAGTGGGAAATTACAAATCCGTGAGCCATCCCGAAGCTATCCAAGTTACTACTTGCCCACGGATGTTGTCCGCTCGTCTTGTAATATTCAGCATTGCAACATAACTCTTTCTTTTTCCTCTTTGTCAGCTTTATGACCGCGGTTTTTTGCACAAAGAAACCGTGCAAGAAGTAAAAGCAAGATGGTTTTCTGCACGGTTTAAGCCCCTTCCACAGTTACATAACGGTTCCAGATTTACTTAAAACCCTCATGGGGAGCTTGATTAATCCCCTCGCCGGTTTCACGTGAAGCAGCTTTCAGATTGAGCCTGGTGCGCCGACACGGTACCAGTCCGACCCAGTCGCCCACTGATGTGGAGCTCACTAATCATGTCGGGGGAAAAAAAAAGAAGTACCATGTGTTGACGTTAGGCCACGTGTTGCAGGATACCTCCGTTACACATGTGTTTGTCTCCTTTTCCACACAATAGGAGGCGGGACATTATCAGCTGCACACACCCTTCCTTCCCCCCCCCCCTCTACTCCCCATCTTAGCCTGCGCCACTTAATTCATAGAACCCCCTTTATCCCACTGGCTGTTGTCCCCTGAGGCTTGAGGGCCACTTTTAGCTCTGCTCCATTAGCTGGCTGAAGAAAATAAAAAAAAATCCTTGATGGAAGAAGGTTTTTAGGCTGCCTGGTTGAACTTAGTGGTGCTTTGTCCTAATAAAAAGACTAAATCACAAGTTCAAACAAACACGCAAGACCAATCATTTCTCCGAGCTGTTAGGGAAATACATTTAATTGGATGTAGTTGGAAAATAACATTAGAAGCAGCTCGGGTTTCCTAAAGATCAGAGCATATCATAGAGAAGCATCTTGATATTTCCTCTTGGACACATTTGCACTCCATGGATGAGAGTGCATGCTTCCATGGCAGCCTGTTGTTAATTGTTAATGAGGATTGATGTCTGGAAGTGGTGACCTCGTCTAGGGTTTCCTAGTGGAATCCATGCATATTGATCTTTTCTGTTTTATGCTCTGTTGGGCACACAATTCATTTACGCTGCACGCTCCCCCCCGACCACCTCATCGGCAGCACTTCTGATGATTGATGGTTGGTTAGAGACAAGCTTTTTGTGACTCGGCCCCCACTTAGGTGCTAAAATCCTACATGTAAAATTTTACCCCGCACTCCATTAGGATGTAACTAATCCATCCTTTCTTTTAATATTGTCCATCTCTCTTGGGATCTTGTAAATTTGACTTAAGCAACATCCCATCAGGATTTATGTATATATTTTAAAATTTTTACTCTTTAGAACTTTTTTTTTTTTAGAACCTTACTGAGGATTTTCTTGCTCACTCTGTCACTTCCTTGACCATTTTAAAGCAACACTGTGTGACTTTTAGCCACAGGGGGCACCAAACCTGTAATTTACAGGTTTAGTGCCACTGAAGGTTGCTAAATTAAACAGTCGCCCTCCGTGTTTTGGAATCTGATAGCAGAACAATTTGGACCAGATTGAGAAGTTATCGAATTACTTGTAAAGACAAGGCCACATTCACTCCTCCAGATTAAACCCTACATCAGAGAAATAATAATATGTCTGGTCAGGGAAGTATCATCGGTTTTGTTTAATTGTTATGACAGTCTGAGCTCAGACTGCCATAATAACCTAGAATGGGGTCATGTGACCTAGAGCGTGGCCGCTCTAAGTCACATGACCCATTCAAAATTGGTGCCGACCCTCTCAGATTACATAGGTGAGTTTTGTAGAAGGGTAGCACGCACGATGCATCGACACGTGCCAAGTGCTGTATATTGACCTGAAAAATAAGTTGATATATCTTGAATTAAACTAATACTTGGGTCAAAACTTACATGGTGCTGCTTTAAGATACATTTGTGAGTAATATGTTTTAGTCAATGTTATTTTTACGTTTTTAAATGGCTCAAGCCAAGTCCGATTGGACGGATATTTAGCATCTGCAAACACAAATCTTCAAGTCTTACAACAGATTCCGATGTGGATTTAGGTCCGGACTTTGACTAGGCCATTCTAATATATGAATGTCAAGTCTTTTGTAGTCTCTATCAGGTTTTATCTTTCAGTGTCATTATTTAGATCCCTCCATCTTCCTATCAACTCTGACTAGTATTCATGTCTTTGTTGAAGAAAAGCATCCCCACAGCATGATTTGCCATAGTGTCTTCATTATGGCTTTAAAAGAAAGTGAAATATGAAGAAATTGAAAAGGGTTTAACACTTAGATCATTAATTTTACACTTCTTAAAGTAAAATTGTAGTCATCCCATTCCATACAAGATTTATACAAGTACTGAAAGGAGAGAAGTTAGGGTATTTAGGTTAATCTTTTTCCAAGCTCAGTACTTCTATCCCTTCTTAATTTCTGACAAACAAAACACAAGTTTACACTTTAAAAAGGGGAATGTCCTCCAGCTGCCTAGACTTTAGCTTTCATCAGAAACAGTCATTCAGACACAGCCTGTTCTATAATTATACATCCAGCACTGTAAGGAAATGACAGCTCGTCTCAGCAATCAGCCTCAGATTCCTGTTTTCGCTCCAAATTTCCGAGCCTTCAACAATCCAGTCTACGGTGGCGAAAGAAACTCTCTTAGAGAAACTTTGTTCAGTCCGGTTTGATTCAGATTAAAATGATTTGGATTGATGATTATTTCTGGTCTGAACTGGCACCTCATCCTCATCTGCATTGGTTGACACCACCCAAACCATTTTTGTTTGTTAGTTTTATTTAAGCATCTAATTAAAGTAATTAATAGATATTATTACTTTAACACTTTATCAAGTAGTATATGCACTATGGTCTGAAACACTATAAAAGTAAAGATTGATGGGATAAGGCACATGTTTTATTGACTGATGTGCTTGATCGGTGTAGATGGAAATACTACAATCAGAAGACGTTTCATTTTGTTAAAGATTCTATTCCAATTTTCATTTTTTCGGGTGGAAAAAACCTTGTTTTGTGAGAAAACGTGAGGGAGAGGCCCTGTGTGCGTATGTTAAGTTTACCATGTTGGTTCTGGTGTTGCAGGGAGCCCGTGTCTGGCTGAGACACAAGGAGCAGCTGCTTCCCTCCACCGTCAGCTCCTCTGATGACTTATCCCTCGTTCTCACCTCCGACTACGGAAAGGTAAGATAACTTTTTTTTTTCTTCTCACTTAATATGTTACCGCTTACTGGTCTGGTGCACTAGCAAAATGACTTGCAAGAAATTCTTGCAAGTCCACAATGAAACAAAAATGTACAATTCCTCTCAAAATAGTAGAGGCAGCTTTGCTGAATTGTGTGCACCAAACATTTCCGCTCGGTTTTGTTCAAACGTGAGGAGGGGGGGAAATGGTCCATTGTGCATGTGTGGTTAGCGATCTGATTGTTTTCTCGTATGTGTTTCATTCGATGGCTCTGCGCTGGGATCAACACGTTTTGTAATAAAGTAAGAATGACAGGAATAGTCCCACTGACAAGTCATTGAGCTGAGCTTATCTGCTTGGCAGTTCGCAAGTAGTCTTTGTGTCTGGAGGAAATCCTGTTAGAGAAACAGAGACATAGAGAGGTCTGCGTGTCAGACGCTGCAAATCAGAAGCGTTGAATAATAATCTTATGAAGTTACTTTGTGCAGGGTGCCATTCAATCCACGCAATCTGAGTGTTCTGACTTTCTGTTCACAGCATCTACTGTATTATCATCATCCTAATATTAATCCCAGGGTCCACTATTATTTCTCTCTTTACTTTTTCTAAAATACAAGAATAAAGTAATATAAAAGATGGTGCAAAAGTTTAAAGTATAGAGAAAAAACATGTAGAAAACCACAGCTATAGATATTTTTTGCAATAATAGGTTCAGTTCAGTCCAGTTTATAATATTTATATAGCACCAGTTCACAATCAAGCGAAATATTATTTATCTAATGAAGATATCTAATGAGCAGATTTAGATAAAAGATGCACGGCACATTAATTTTCCTCCCTGACCCAGCCTGTAGCCTCCACATGCTATTAAACATTAACCTTTATGCCATGCCAGAGGATTGTGATGTGTTGAGCTTCAACAACTTCCTCTCCATTGTCATCCCATACTAACACAATGTTGGACTATCTTTCACATTTTGACCCATCCCAATTTGTTGAATGCAGTAGCACTACTTCAGGGGAGACGGCCACAATAGCGTCCTGAGTTAATAACCATGTGGGAGTGCGGCTCATTCAGCCCGAGATGTTTGTCTTCAGGTCGCTGGCAAGGGTTGGACACTGAACTTCCTGAATAACACATTCCAGTCTGTTCAGTGAGACACAAACAAAGTTGTTGATGACTCTTAAACCGTCACCGAGCCTGTGGATGACATCCCAGCGGTTGGGCTAATCCTGGATAACAATAGATCAGTCTATAAAGGGGGGGGGAGGTTTGGTACCTGGCCCGGAAGCAGGAACAGGAATTTGACTTTGAATGTAACGAGCACGGACGAGTGGATCTCAGGAAATGGGAATGCTGAATATATACTGCTGATTAGTAGACTGGAGAAGTCATCAGATCGGAGGCGTACATTGTTTTTGAGATAACCTAGATCTGGTTGCAAAGCTGGTCAGTCCTGGCTGCTGAAGGCATCAGTCCCACGATCTAAAAAAAAAAAAAAAAAAAAGACCATGGTGGCACCTTTTGAGCTGACTTTATTTCATTTTCATCATGTAAAAACTGGATCTTTTTTTCAGTTCATTTTTCTCAAACAGTGGTGCTCCACTCAGAAATGCATTCATTGTAACTTGTTCATGCACAACAAGTGGCAATTTGTCAACAGGGGGCGCTCAGACTCCGGCTCCATCAAAACTGCAGGAAAAAATGTGTCTGCATTTTTATTTTTCAGCATTTCCGTTCCATTTTTGGTCTATTTCAGATACTTTTTTTATGTTGATCATATTTTTTTTAATGCCAATACGTGTTTGTTTCATTGTAACCTATTGACAACCATGTGACTTCATGCTGGTCTCTAATTGGTTAGTTTAAGATTCTTCTCGGGGCGCAGCGCTCTGCATCCATAGCCAATCAGAACTTATTGTGTCTTAGACTTAGACTTAGACAACTTTATTTGTCATTTTGTATGCACAGAGTGCGTACAGAACGAAATTTCGTTTGCATACAGCTTGAAAATTTCAGTGAATTGCAGTAGATTTCAGAATAAAGTAAATTACAGGATAAAATTACAGGATAAAGTGCAACAGTGATTTCACAGTACAGCAATTCAAATGTAAACAATGGAAGACAAATGTGGTACAGAGTCCAGTTATAGTCATTCTTCATCCAATCAAATTAATTCACGATTCGTGTAAGTCAAAGTTCCACCTGTGGCAGCTGAGCCACGCAGGCGCAAATGTCCCTACCACTTCATGCAAATGGAAAAGTCAGACAACAACAACAACAACAACAACAGGACAAGAGAGAACGGTCCCGCAAAAGAAAATTTGGTATTTTATTAACAAAATTACAATTTGATGAGGTCTTAACAGGAGAAAAAAAAAATCTGATAAATAAACATAGACCAGACTGACCAGAGCACAGCTTTTTTCCCTACATACTGTCCCTATGGTGCAAAATCTCTTGCTGTGAGATTCATTCAGGGATCATCTGAACTAGATGTGACTTTCTTTATTCTTATGAGGCAACCCATGGACCCCAAAGGCCTCTTACTATCATATACAAATTATCCATGCTTATCGCTCTGCTGGTATACAGTGAGGAAGGCACACACTGAAGCTCATTAGTAATATACTGTAAATATGTTCTCACTGTGGCTGTGGGTGATGTGCTGCCTTCTGAGCTCAGGGTCTCTAATCAGGTTGAGTGTAAAAGATTTGTGTGAGAGAGCACACTTGTTTATCTTAGCGGCCTTCAGGGTTCTTATTACGATGTCTCTGCATTCAGTGGTGGGAATAAGTGTGAGAAGACAGCAAGAGGGTCAAACTGAGCTTCTCTCAGTTGAAAATAGTTTCAAAAACTCTCATTTAGGACCTTTAAATGTTAACAATCCATCACTAATAAAAACTTTCCCCTTACTCGCTTCTGATTCACCTGAATTGTCCCTGCTGCACTGCAAAAATGGATCTAAAAATAAGTAAAATGTTCTTAAAGTTAATGTATTTATCATTGGATTATCTGCCAATGGAATGAGTATTTTGACCCCTAAAATAAGATAATTACACATCCTGCACTTGAAATAAGATGATGGAGATGAGTTGTTCCTATTTTAAGTGCAAAAATCTTATTCCATTGGCAAATAGTCTTATTTACCTGCTCAAATGAAGGACAAATACACTCATTTTAACAACATTTTACTTATTTCTAGTTCTGTTTTTGCAGTGTGTGGGACAGTAAAGGACTATTCTATTCTATTCTATTCTATTCTATTCTATTCTATTCTATTCTATTCCATTCTAATGTTGTCGTTTTTTGTGACAGGAAGTGGGGGGAAAACTTTTAAATCTTACCCGATCCCGGAACGCCTTGTATGATTACAACATCTGAGCGGAGCCTTGTGGTTATCAGGCCAAACATATGGGCTTCTCGGCTGTTTCTGCGAATAAAGATCCTGTAGCAGGAATGAGAGGAATGTAAGACAGAGCAACAGCCTGTCTCCATTTCCAGGACCCTCCACTGACCTCATGTGATCCTCTGTTCCTGATATGACATTTATCAGAGACTTATCAGCACTTTGTGAACCAAACAGCGGTCTACGGGAACCCGTGTTTGTCTGCAAAGTCCTGACACCGGCTACTGTATGTCCAGATGTTTACGGTGACCATGTCAGAGGTGTGTTTTGTAGATCTTAACTTGGAGGAGTGAGTTACTAATGTGGAACCCCCGCCTGGATGCTAACTTAGATGTCAGTTTCTCTAGCCACTAAACAGACCTCAGACCTCACCCTTTTTTTTTACAGTTTCCATCATGCATGTCTTACGTGGCCAGATGACTCTCTGACTCTTATCCAGCTGGAATAACAGCGTGTTGGTTATTCTTTTAGGCGTGTGCATAAGGAAAAGAAGAAGCAGATCTGTCAGCTAAACAAAAGAACTGCGGTTGTTCATGTCTTTTTTCATGTCTACTCTTTATGGGTTTTGTCATTAAAGTTATGTAATTTGATTAAACAACAACTATACTAATACTAATAATATTATTATTGTTATCATTAATATTATTATTATTATTATTAGTATAGTGTTTGATTGATAAAGATTTAACATAACTGTCACCAATTTATATTGCCATTTGGTATCAATTATATATTTTGAGAAGTTTTCCTTTGTGCACAATGTAATTCATTTAAAGGGTTCTACATTCTTCATTTTGCTTTGGATAATTGTTACCACAGTCCTTAAACACACAGCTTCTGTGGAGTAAGTGGATCATTGGCCCCCTGCGTTGATCAGACCTTTTATGTCCATCCATGACCAAAGTCACAGAAACAACTTGCTTCCTGCATCAGGGTCTTTGTAAATGTGTTGGTAAAATCAAATGTTTTCTGTTGCCGTGTAAAGTCTCCCCATTTGCCTATTTTATTTTATTAGGTTTTTGTATTTCATATCCTAACATCGTTGTTCTTTTGCTAAACATTATCATTTTCCTCCGGGGTCTGGGCGGGATCCCCTTTGCGGCAGACAGATTCGCTGTAAGACAGAAACACTTTTAAAAAATTCTAAAAAAGAAGACATACAAAGAACCAAACAAAGGAAGACTGTGTTTGTCTTTGTGGCCCCCCCAGCCTGTTAGTGTTTGTGTCTGTCCTCGTGTCCCTCCCGAAGGGCTGAATTCATAGGAAACACGTCTGAGCAGCGGAGCCCCGGCTCCACCTACAGTATGTGTGAATATTAAGTGGGGCTGGGTGAACAAAGCGCAGCAGCAGCAGCAGCAGCAGGGTGGGGCTTCAGAGAAGAGGGAACAAAAGGAGAAAAAAAGAGCAGTCTCCAAAAAAGTTGAAATGCACACGGAGCGCCTGGCATAAAAGATTTGTTTTAATTTAGGCTCATCTGGACATTTATGCACAGTTTAATGCATTTTAGGTTGTTCTGGAGGTTTACGTTAAGGATTTAAACCAATTACAATCAAGATATATTTTCTAGTTACTAATAGTGTTGCGGCTTAAAGGGTTTATTATTGTTTACGCTGCTTTGTCCAATTGTCTTTCACCAAGACAGCTTGGATGCAATATCTTGCTAGACAACATATTTTGAATTGCCAGGCATTGACACCATGACTGCTGATAAACTAGTTGTCCAACTGGATGTTGTCTAATCACCCTTGATGCACATCAGATGTGTAGTTTTAGTGTCTGAGATGAAAAAACTAACAGAAAATAATAGAAGGATAATAATTATAGAAAATACAGGAGAAAGACAAGAAAATGATGATAAATTGTAATCTATACTGCCATTAATCACATGTTTGGCTGATTAATGCTGTGGTTACGACTGAAATTTCATATAATGAACTTTCTTATTTCATTCACATTTTTAAAGGCATCGTTAGAGGTGTCAATAAATGGAACCAGAATTGTGTTCAAAATAATAATTTCTTGAAGTAGGATTTTTCTCCCTTAATGAATAAATGGTATCGGATTAAATGCTGGATTTTTCTATAATAAGATCAATATATATATATATATATATATATATATATATATATATATATATATATATATATATACATATATATACAGGGGCGGTTCTAGTCTAGACAGGGGCCAACAGGGGCCCATGCCCCTGTAGAAATGGTCCTGGCCCCTGTTATGGCCCCTGTACTAAAAACATAACATTAAATACACTTCTCATATTTATTTGCAATGGCAAACAAACCATAACTGATTGGTTACTTTGGTTACGACTAAAATTTCATATAATGAACTTTCTTATTTCATTCACATTTTTAAAGGCATCGTTAGAGGTGTCAATAAATGGAACCAGAATTGTGTTCAAAATAATAATTTCTTGAAGTAGGATTTTTCTCCCTTAATGAATAAATGGTATCTGATTAAATGCTGGATTTTTCTATAATAAGATCAATATATATATATATATATATTAGGGCTGGGCAACGATTAAAATATTTAATCGCGATTAATCGCCCTGATTAATCGCGATTAATCGCGATTAATCGCATTGTATTTACAAACTCCAAGAATGAATTCAAAAGTAGTGTAAAGAACACTTTTATTTTAATGTTCTGCTGCCATATGAACAAAAGTGTTGTAACATTTGTAGCACTTATCAGTAACACATATTTAGTGTAAAGCTCAACTTAAACATGTAAAACAAAAAATAGCAATAATAATAAATTAAAGCGTATTGCCACTGACAGGTAATTCTCTTTATGGGGAAAAAATCTACCAAAAACAGGCAATTTCTGAGGTAACCGCAAGGAGCAGCATTATCATTTTATGTTCAATACCAAAGTTTAACTTGGCAGTGGTTACAACTAACTTGTTTCTGTCATATTCCATGCTGGAAGAACTTTAAACTGAAATGCTTGCTAACTCGATATGCTTGCGTTACTTGCGTTTATTTGACGTTAACACGCGGTTTTTTGTTGTTGCTTTCTCGCATTCATATAGTGAATGGCAGGGAAAAACAGGCAAAAACACATGGATACTTTGAAGAGAGAAGCGACTTCACCGACGGCGTCTAAGCAGACCCCCCCCGCTCCGCTCCGCACAAAACTTGTTCCGGCCGCCAACTCACCGCCTCGCCTAAGCTCGCTCGCGGTACCTGCGGGAAACACCGCCTTCCGCATGTCGGCTTTGTTTTTTTCCGGCCAGTATATATATATATATATATATATATATATATATATATATATATATATATATATGTGTGTATATATATATATATATATGTGTGTATATATATATATATATGTGTGTGTAGAACCGCCCCTGTATATATATATATATATATATATTATATATATTATATATAATATATATATATATATCTATATATCTTATATATCTTATATATCTATATATCCTCTATTTTATATAGCTTATTATATCCTATTATATATCTCTCTTCTTTCTATCTCATCTCTAATCGTAGATATAGATAGATAGATACATTACAGTACTATAGTATGTAATATTTGTAGGAATCATGAATAATTTAAAAGAAAAAAGAACATATTGATTGTTGAATATTTAAAACACAGGTTTAATGGACAAGAGCTTTAATTAGCTGCCAAGCTCCACAGACGTGTCGTTTTCTGTCACGCGTGCAGCCACATGCTCTGCAGCGTAGCTTTCCAGTGTCAGCAAGAATTGAGCGGTGCAGTAAACAACTTCACCAATCAATCCTAAATCACATGTAGTTGTAAATGGCCTGGAGCAGTCTCTGGCTGCCACTACACCAACTTAAATCGCTAACATCCATTAAGCCTCGTCCAACCCGTGACAGACGGGCTCCTTTTTTAAAATTTGTTTGTAGTTTGGGTTGGGCCGTTCAGGCATTTGTTACAGGCAATGTTTTGTAAATTGTTGGTAGCTTCTAGCTTGAACTAGAACTAGTTATTATGATTGCAACTGAACATTAGTGTTCGCCACAAGCTCGAAGAAAATTACAATCCGAAGAGTCGTACATGCTGTAACTTCTGTGTCAGTCCTAAAAGGATCCTGTTCACTAGTTTTTACATTTTGAATCGAACTAGGACCAGCTAGAGAAACAAAGTTCAGCGACCCATCTCACCCACGGTGAAACGCAGACGGCCTCCGAGGCACAACAGAGAAAAATGAAACCCTGCAGCTCCGCTTTCCATGACTGTCCCTGATGTTTCGGACATGAAAAGGTCCCTGAGGGTTGCTCTGTGAAATCTGAACAGGGAGGTTTTTAAGAGGTTTACAGCCATTAATTTAAAAGACATTTTCGCACACTGTGCGCCGTGTCTTATAATAGCTGGTTATAAAATGTCCTACTTTATTTACAAATGTCAGCCAGACTCCTTACTCCTACAAAAGTATTAACACCTCTAGGACTTTTTTTATACATTGTGTCACATGACAACTGAAGCTATGTATTTTAATAGGATTTTATGTGATAGACCGACACATAGCAACAAATGAACGTGAAGGGATTTGATTGATTGATTGATTGATTGATTGATTGATAGATTGAAAAGTAAATTTTTAACAAATAATGATCTGTAAAGTGTGTTGTTTATTTGTATTCAGCCCCTCAGAGTCAATAGATTTGTCTTTTGAGGTAAAATAGGTCTCTAGCAGCTGTGCACATTTTTCTTCTCATTGCTGTTTGGAAAATAGCCCGAGCTAAGTCAGATTTGACAAAGAGCTTCTGAGAATGTCGGTTTTTAAGTTGTTCTGCTCTTTTTCTGTCGGATTGAGGTCGGAACTTTGACTGAGCCATTCAAACACATGAAAA
The DNA here is from genome assembly GCF_011125445.2 of Fundulus heteroclitus. NCBI lineage: Eukaryota > Metazoa > Chordata > Actinopteri > Cyprinodontiformes > Fundulidae > Fundulus > Fundulus heteroclitus. The sequence goes on along the minus strand of NC_046367.1, from coordinate 29,607,386 downwards.
AGCCTCGATTGAAACCCTGGCATGGCTCTGGCTGTTAGTCTTTAGTCTTTCCTGTATTTAGCTCCTTGTCATCAACTCTGGTTGAGACCAGTCTCCCTGTCCCTGCCATAGAAAAGCATAAGCACCGCATGACGCTGCCACCACAACGCTTCACACTGAGGGTTGTATGTGGGTTATGTAGATCGTTAGCATTTTGCATGCTTGAGAAAAAACTTTAAATTTTGGTTCAATTTCTGACCGATTGGGGACCAAACTGGAAGTTTTCAGCTGGTGCAGCTGGCTTTCACGCTGCACTGTGTAAGACGAACCAAACCTTTTGCCCAAGCTGTTCAACCCCTCGTCTGTGGTGGCGCTGCACTGAGAACCACAGAAGGAAAGAGTTTGGTCAGCAACACGGCACAGCTTCCTTTTTCCGTGAAAAGATTTTAGCTGTGTTAGTGTTATTCGCAACGTTGTCTTTAGGCAAGTGTGCCAGGCAAGCATAATTCAACACTCTAAGACTCGTCCTGTCCATAGATTCTCCCATCTGAGCTGTGGATCTCTGCAGTTCCTCTTGAGTTACCACAGGCATCTTCTCTCTGATCGATGCTCATTGCCCAGCCTGTCAGTTTGGTGGATGAGCAGGTCCTGAGTGGTTTGCAGTTGTTCAGTTTTCAGAAAATGGACTTAATGGATGTTCAATGCTTGGGGTATTGTTTATAACCTAGCCCTGCTTTAAAATTTCGCCACAGCTTCATCTCTGACCTGCTGCATTACTTGGGTTTCTTGGATATTCTCTAACAAACAAACTTCTGAGGCCTTCATAGAACAGTCAGCGTTATTCTGAGATTAAATTGCGCACTCTGTTTACTCGATACACGACTTCTGACGGAAATTGTCTGCACTGGACACTAAAGTTTTTGTTAAGGTAAAAAAAATGTGAAAGGGTCAAGAAGGGGGTTTGTTATTTTACAAGCTTCTGTACGTCTTTTTATGTGAGATCTGACAGCATGTAGGTGAAGCGGAGCCTTTCTGATTAGAAAATATCCTCCACTGATGGAAGTTTCTTTTATGCCCCCCTGCTTTAGTTCAGGTGCATTTCGGTGTTTTCTGCTATGTTCCTATGAACCAGCTGTATGGAGCATGAAACCTAATATATAAGCTAAGTCTTTGTGAGATGGAGTAAAAAAGCAAAACGCGGGACTCATTGGAGTCACCGCTACTTATTCCTGAAACTTGAGCCAAAGCTGAGAGCGTAATCTTGCCTTTTAGCGCTTTCAGTTCTCAGTTAGGCTGAATCTTCTTTGCTGCTGGTGACCCCAGCGTCACTTTATACTCGGCCGTTAGGAATCTACAGAACGCCGACAGACAGTGGAGGCATCATGCGGTCTATGTGGTTTGTTTGAAATCGAGTCATGTTAAGAAGAAGTAAATTAATATCTTATATCTGTTGCCATTTGCCCCCACACCAACCCCATGGTTAAAAATATAATTATGTCCTTTTTTTATCTTAAAAAACAGTACAGTCTAATGATACATAAATGTATAAATACAATAAAAGCAGAGAGGCTTATGCGTAAATTATTATTTAATCTCAAGTAAAGAATTGACACACTTGGATGGATGGTGATGTTTATGGACAACAAAGCCCAGCATATATGGAGAAAAGTTCAAGAAATGCAGACAGGTTTTTATTGCCCAGCTGTCTCCAGTGACTAATGCCATCTGAATCCAGTTAATGTTAACAGAAAAGACATTGCTGTCTGCGTTTACAATGTTCTCTGCTTGTGTTGGTTTTGGCTTTGAGTCACTTTGACCCTTCACCATTTGCTACCTGAGTGTTGTCATTTTGCTGCAGCCTCCCATTCATACTTCTGCATTTATATCAGTTTGATTAGTTGTTGGTAGTGAATTGTCTTTGAGAAGTCGTGGAGGTACGATTAAGACCAACGTTTATTCACACTTCTGGCAGATTTAGGTTTTAAGCCGCAGAAGGTAAATGAAATAGGAACTTGGAATTCATCTCCATCGTCTTATTTCGAGTGCATATATGTAATTATCTTAATTTTAGGGATCGAAATACTAATTCCATTGGCAAATAATCTTATGTACCTGCTCAAATAAGTAAAAATATCACTGTCTCAAAACATTTACACAAAGCTCTTCACCCCAATTGTGCAGTATGATCTAATAATTGCTTTATTTCAAAAACAGAAATGTAACATTCTATTTTCCTCCTGTTGTTAAATAAAATAATATTCAGATTTTTAAAGTGCTTACTGCACAGGGATCCTTTACAATTTTGTTTTCATAGAGCAACGCAAAATTTTAAAAAGCAAATCTAGCTGAATAATCAGAAGGACCGTGCGTTTTAAGTAGCCAACCAGGAGTCAGCTCCTTCATAACATACGTGCTGACTGCAGCTGGAGAGTTTTTGGCAACCATAAACATTTATAAAGAGTCAGGTTTATTTTCCTTGTAAGTGAGGGGAAAGTGTAGTTGCCTTATTTCAGCCAGTTGACCAACAGCAGACGGCAACATGTGGGAAAGAGGAGACGCTCTTCTACTCTTTGACCAGCTGATGCCGACTATTGCTAATTTGTATTTCTCTTTAAGAGCTATTATAAAAAAAGGTATAGGAAGCATTAACATAATTTTTTTCCTAGCCTTCCTGAGCTGTCTTTGATTATTTTCCTTTGGAGCACAGGCCGCATCACTCCACTGTCAGAAAGCAGTTGTTGCAAAAAGGTCTTTTCAATTATTTTAAAACAAATACAAAATAATCACAGAGCTGAGGCTTTTAAACTTACTTTAGTATCCTATAATAAAGAAGGTTTTCTACACTGCAAAAAGGGAACTAAAAGTAAGTAAAATATTCTTAAAATATGTATATTTTTTCCTTAATTTGAGCAGCTAAATAAGACTATTTGCCAATGGAATGAGAATTTCTACCCCTAAAAGAAGATAATTAGACATCCTGCACTTAAAATGAGAACAATTCATCTCCATCATCTGATTTCAAGTGCAAATAGTTTGATTTACCAGCTCAAATCAATGAAAAATACACTAATTTCAAGAGGATTTTTACCTACTTTTAGTTCCCTTTTTGCAGTGTACAGAGGTTGGAAATTCAGAAGGATAAACAAAACACCTCTTAGGTCTCACAAAACCACCTCATTAATGCTGAAAATGGCTATCTTTGGTTCTTCTTCACTCAGTCACAACTTCCACACTAATGAGTTCTGTCCTTAGAGTCTCTGGACACTCTAATGGGTTCAGTTATATTTTTATGAACTGCACTGTAAAGACATTTGTATGAGACTTTCTTTTGATTTGATTTTTAACAATTGATGAACCATTCCGATTTTTTTTTTTGTTTAAATTCAGTCTTCGCCCTTAAGATGCTTTTAGCAACCCTAAGCAGTTATATTTTTATTAGAAAACAAATAACAGTCTGATGAATGTGACCTTTACCCCACACTGCCCAGCACTCTCACTACAGCTGGCTGTTGTTAACCTGTAGCGGTAATGCATGAACAGAAGTCAATACTAGACATTTATTGGCTGTCTAGTAGAAAGGCTGCTCCATGTCTGGTGAATCGCATTGATTTTACAAGGCATGCATTTTCTGTGCGTGCTCTTCTTCCCCCAGGTGGTTAAACACGTTTCGACACACATTGATGGTAGATGATGGTCCGCCTGAAACCATTTCAAAGATAATTCTCCTGTTACAGAATAATCGCTAAAGCCCAGCCCTATTCATCATTTCTTCAAAAAAAATAAATCAACGAACAGCTTTTGAACCAGAAGCCGTCGTCAGCTTTTCAGCATCCTATCTGTGCTGCTGACTCAGCAGTTCCTTGAAACGCTGGGATACACCTCAGTAGAGCCAGCGGTAATGCTCCGGCATGCCACAGCCCCAGCCTCAAGTCCATCAGTATCGATCTGGGCCCGTCTTCCCATCAGCACAGCCACGGTCCGTCTGTCCTCTTATCTCATCCGTGGGACATTAGGGCTCTGGTAGCCACGCGGTCCACAAGACTCTTTGTGGATGGCTGTTGGTTGATGTGGACGCTCCTCTGACTCAGTGCCGTGTCTCGTTGGCGACGGTCTCAGACACTCCTCAGTTCTCCAGCTGACACGCATCAAAAAGTTGATTTTTGCCGCATGTCAGGGCCGAGTTACATAGCGTAGGATTTGTTTAACAAAGACTCAGCGGGGGAATCTAAGGTCTACGAAAGGTGAATTAAGACAGCGGGTATGAACAAGCTTTGCAAGTATTATCTGTATTTGCCATCAGTCATTCCTGCTTGAGCTTGTGGGTCGGCCCGGCATCGATACAGGCCAAAGAATGTGGAGGCGGTGCTGGAGAAACAATCAACCGTTACAACTTTTCTACTGGCACCAACCGCTATGATGATGTTTTTGGTTGTATTTCTAGGCTAATATAACTTTCAGCATAGTTTCTCAGTTATCCCTTGATCGGCAGTGTGTGAATATGATATTAGTCTGCAGCTGCACAGTCATGTGTTGTGGTGTCCTTTTAAAGGAAGAGGGTGCAATTTTAGGTTATTGGGCCTTTTCACTACTCCAGACATTTTGAATTGAGAAAGCTTCCTGGATGGGAAGCAAAACATATTCATCTTCAAAATCTAGTTGTTTTATTTATATTTTTATTTTTTTTAACCTGTTTTGGATTGAGCTTTCTGTGTGCAGTTTGCACGTTCTTGCATGCGTAGGTTTTGTCCGATTCAGCATTTTTCGAGTGCATGTTTTATGAATCTGTCGACCAGATATATGAAAACCCTGAGAACCGACAGAGGGTCTTCTTGCTTTGTACTATGCCAAATTTGGGCAAATTTGGGCAATACAATAATTATTGTATTTTATTCATCTTTGTACTGCAATATTACCAGTTTCAGTCACACAAGTGCTGGTTTGCATAATGCCTGTACATAGTTTGCTAGAACCGAGTAATTTGTTCAGTTACCTGTAGTTGCAGGAACAATTCCTTATTCATTATTTTATTAATCATTGGAAATTTTAAGCGCAGAGCTCCAGAGAAATCTGCTGGAGAGACGTCTCAAACTAAAGCTGTGAGGAAATCACAGCTTTAGTTAAAAATTATGATTTCTGGTTCAAAGGTAGTTCGAAAGGAGTTATCCCAAATAAATATATTTATATATATTTATATATTTTATCTATAGATAGATAGATAGATAGATAGATAGATAGATAGATAGATAGATAGATAGATAGATAGATAGATAGATAGATAGATAGATAGATAGATAGATAGATAGATAGATAGATAAAATACCAAATTTAAGGAAATTTCCCCTTTTGTTGTGGAACAATTGCATTAAACTGTCACACCTGAATGACACTGAAAGTATCAATAATATTAATTTCCATCTACTTTTCTTATCACTAGGTTAGGAACTATGTGCTTTTTTTTTTACATAATTTATTTCTTTTTGCAAATGTTTTATGTTTTTCTTCATTTTGGAGGTTTGATAAAATAACACAACCTACTTTTTTTTAAATCACAAAATAAGTTATCTCTGCTGCTTCAGACTCCTATGATTGCAATAATAAATGCTCTGTGAAAGGTCTGCATTCATAGACCACGGAGAAATTAAAATGGGATCAGTTTGACTTGATAGAAAAAAATATCTTATTCAAGCATATTTGTCCGATTTAAGAAGCTGCTGCAGGTTTACATGCCGAATCAGAGGGGTCTGAAGTCGACCACATGGGGGCGCTATTATCATCAAACCAGAGGTCAACCGAGGAAAATACTAAATCCAGACATGGGGATTAGCCTTTTGTTTCTTCCTTTTTCTGAACATAGATGAAAAAAACTTGCACAGTAGTTTCTAGGAGATGAATCCACATAATTTTCTGGCATTTACTTTGGGTTGTCTGTTATAAAGAGTTGATGCTGAAAAAGAAAAAAACTTATGTATCCCATTTTTATGGGATTTTTAAGTAGTTTTACTACCTTTTTAGTTTTACCTTTATAAGTTTTCCACATAGCTCATAGTTCATTGAGCATAGATAGATAGATAGATAGATAGATAGATAGATAGATAGATAGATAGATAGATAGATAGATAGATAGATAGATAGATAGATAGATAGATAGATAGATAGATAGATAGATAGATAGATAGATAGATTTCTGTCCGTAAATGTATCACATATACCTTCAGACAGGAGACAGCAAACATGAAATGCCATCGTTTAATGCTGGGAAATTTTTTGAACATTCAGGACTATCAACTGCTGCAATTTTGTGTCCTTTTTGTGTAAAAAGTTCAGTTCTGCTAAAGCTAAAGGTGTGTTTGTTTCTGCCAATGCAGGTGATCTGTCTGCAGAGAGAGGAGCTGAAGAGAGAGACGGTGTACCCAATGCACCCAAGCAGCATCAATGGAGTTGAAGACATGTCCACACTGGCAGAGCTGCATGAAGCTGCCATCATGCACAACCTCTTTCTGCGCTACCGGAAAGACAACATCTATGTGAGTTTTAACCAGTGAGCCGGTCTGTATTTTTCATGTCAGGAAGACGGACGTATATGTGGGTTTGGGGGTCGGACAACACAAAGTGGTGGACGTAGGAGAGCGTCACATACTGTAAATTTGTTTGTAGAAGGAAACACTGAATTGTACTGATGAAGTTATTGCAGAAACTTCAATTGAATTTAATTAAATTTTATTTATATAGCGCCAATTCCTGAAATCTGAAGGCATCTCAAGGCACTTTATAAAGTCAAATTCAATGAGATTATGCAGATTTGGTAAGATTATACAGATTGGTCAAAGAATTTCCTATATAAGGAAACCAGTTGATTGCATCAAAGTCTTGACAAGCAGCATTCACTCCTGGAGAAGCCTAGAGCCACAGGAAGAGTCATCTGCATTGTACATGGCTTTGCTGCAATCCCTCATACTGAGCAAGCATGAAGCGACAGTGGAAAGAAAAACTCCCCATTAACGGGAAAGAAAAACCTCCTGCAGAACCGGGCTCAGTATGAACGGTCATCTGCCTCGACCGACTGGGGTTATAGAAGACAGAACAGAGACACAACAAGAGAGACAAAAAAGCACAGAAGCACACATTGATGTAGTAATCTGTTCTACATTAGATGGTAGTAGCAGGTGAGCCGTCTTCTCTGGATGATGTCACAGTTAACAAAACGTCAGACCAGGTGTACCTACTATGAAGATAAAAGAGAGAGAACAAAAAGTTAAAAGCTGAAATGACGACAAGCAATGCAAAAAGGGCGTATGAACTTAGTGGGAATTTATCACCATTTTGTAGAACCTTTGCAGTAGTTATATTCATATCCATGACATTTGAAAAAGCTTTGTCATAAACTCAGTCTACCTCACAAATGACCATTTTGAACCGCATGTAACTCTCTACATTACAACTCTGTAGTTTTTGCTCCGCTTCTGATCAACCCTGTTACTCTTACCTTCTTAGGCACTCGTCAGTACACTCCTCCCAACAACTCACCCGATTAGCCTGCTTTATATTAGCAGGCTAAAGGGTTTTTGTGTGTGTGTGTGTGTGTGTGTGTGTGTGTGTGTGTGTGTGTGTGTGCATAATCAGTCCACAATTTTGTTGTGACTCTAGCTGAAGTTGTAAAAAAGCGTTTCCAAAGACACCGTCTGTAACACCAGTCAAACTCTTTAGGTTCGCCTGGTTAGGATTCCCGCAGCAACATGTTGTTTGACCCTAAGAAGTAATTTGAAGCTAATGCTACACATGCGGCAGATGGAAGTCAGATTAAAGCGCGGATCAAATCAGAACTGATGAACATAGAACATGCTCTCTGTCATTTGGCTCTGACTCAGGGCAAAAAAAATAAATAAAATAGCTGCAACCGAAGGTAATTATCAAAGCTTAACATACAGATGGATCCCTGGGAGAGAATGGTTACTTATTAAGCGTAATCTGTGGATCACCGGCAGATGTTTTGTGCTGACAGAGGACACATAAAAAATAATTATGTGAAAGAAACGATAGTTACCTGATGAATGGTGACAAACAACACCATATGTGCTCTGTCTGTCAACTCCCGGCTGAAGCCATCTGCCCTCGTCATGTTACCCTTATCTCAGATCCAATATTCCAGTTGTTTGGCTATCCTGGACGGTTTTCCTTCTGGATAAGGAGAAATCTGTGCTCTGCCCCTGTTTACTGCTATAGAGCCTTTCCAGATTCCCTTGAAAGTGCTCACTTCATTTTTCTAATTAGCTAATAAGCAGCTACCCACCCATTTTGACATAAAAGGGCCTTTTTTCTCCAGAAATGTTCCCGTCCAATATGTAGTGAAATTACATTTTGATGCAGATGATATATCAACTTCCATATATTTAAAGAGATGCATAGACAATTAAAATCCGTATTGTGATTTGTTTATATTCGTATGTTTCATTGTTCTTAAAAGTATTGGCCCTTTGAAAGAGACAGACCCTGCAGTGAAGTGGTTTCATTGGAACATTTATGATTAAACTCTTATCTGCTCTCAGTGCCAGGACTGATTTTACAGACACACTCTGAGGTTCTGCAGAACCACTGCAGAGTTTATTAAAATGATCACATGGTGCGCTTTTATTGCTTTTTTTGTTTGGAAATCCTTTGTTCTAATCTCAGCTCAGAGCACCAGTCTGTCCGGCAGAATGCCGCCGCTGTGGCACGATGACCCAAAAACACACTTTCGAGAGGCACTTTCCCCAAAGCGCCGCACCAGAACGGCACCGGTGGATCCTAAAAATATTAGCAGCCTTCTAAACCGGGTCACGTCGAGCAGCTGGAGAGTTTCGCTGACTTCGGGTGCTGCATTAGAGGAAAGGCTTATCTAGATAGAGCAAATAAATGTCATTGGAGTTCATACGAAAGCAGAAAGCTTCGCCAAGTATTAGGAGTCGCATTTTCTCCAACATCATGACTCTTCTTTCACTGATTCGTTTCTCTGCTTTCTTCTTTCACCTTCACATAGACCAACATAGGCTCGATTCTGGCCGCCGTAAATCCCTACAAGCAGATAGCTGGCCTGTACGACTCCACCGCAGTCGACCTGTACAGCAAGCACCAGATGGGGGAGCTGCCTCCTCACATCTTCGCCGTGGCCAACGAGTGTTACCGCTGCCTGTGGAAGCGACACGACAGTCAGTGTGTCCTCATCAGGTCGGTGATCCAGAGAAATAAGCAACTCATCTGGGAGGTTTTCCGTCGAGGTTATGTGTGAGATGAGACGAATAAGTCAAAAACTGTTTGTTTTTTTGTGTGTGTGTGTGTGTTAATCTTCAGCGGGGAGAGCGGAGCTGGTAAAACAGAGAGCACCAAGCTGCTGCTGAAGTTCCTCTCAGTGATGAGTCAGAACTCGTCTGGTACTCCTCTGTCGGAGAGGACCACCCACGTGGAGCAGGCGCTCGTCCAGAGCAGGTACTGAAGGAGGCTCCCACCCCCCCTCCCCCCCAAACAAATACATCTTGCCTGATTTGCAGCAACATTTCTGTGTGTTTGGGCTGAAGCGCATCTACGCGTCCCTCATCCTGACAGGTGGAGACCTTAACACAGCAAGCGGCAGGTTCACATTCTCGTGATGAATGCCTGTAGTTTGCTTGTGTCTGGAATATTTCACAGATATTTTCCCAAGAATGTTAACATTACAGAAACTCCAAGCCACATTTCATCGTGAAAGTTTTTAGATTCATACACTAGACCAGAACAGAAGCACTCTTCAAAGCAGTGAGTCCATAGAATGAAGCTTGTGTCAATGTATTTAAATTTAACCGGTATTATGTTTGTGCCTAAAAAATTTACCTTTATTGAAAATAGGGTTATAAATAAGTAGGGCTGGGCGATAAGTCGATTTAATCGATTTATTTGAATTTACAGTTTATTAAGATTATTTTTTTTTGGAAAATTGGGATTTTATTTTGCCAATGGACTTTATTGGGCTTCAATGAATAGAATAGCATAAAATGCTCAACAGATGTTGAGGAAAATATGTTGTCAAAATATTGTAAAGAGGAATACACAGTGCAAAGAAGATTTTTACCATAATCTGATCTACTTTAATTTATTCATTTACTTTTTTTATAGTTAGTTTGAAGTTACACAACTGGGGTGAAGCCGGTTCTTAGGTCATTGTACCACTAGCAGCAAACATATTGTTACATTTCCATTGTTTACAGCGGCAGGGCCGCCATCTTGTTTTACCAGCATGTTTCACAGCTTGAATTTAGTTTCACTTTTAATTCAGTTCAATTACCAGACAAAATCCTTGAAATAAAATCATGTTTTTGAAATAATGCCTTCAATTTCTTTTTGTGAGATTAAAATGAGGGAGAAAATCGACCAATCGGATTTCATTTAATAAAATTGGAGATCTTATTTTTATCTCCCAGCCCTACAAATAGCGTTATCTTTTCTTTGAAAAAAACCCCAGAAAAAACAAAACTGTTTTTTTTTATTCTTCCTTTTTTATCTGTTTATATGTTTAGGTAGTCGAATTCAATGTCAGAGAAAACTTTTTTCACAAGGTTATTTTGTTATAAACCTTCTTTTGTTGTATTGCCTTCAGTTATTAAGCAATTCCCAAAAGTAAAGGATTTCTGGGTTTTACGTTTTTGTGAATCGGTCCAGGGGAATAAATAAACATGAGTCAAGCAAGACCTTTCAGAGTCGATTTAAATTAAAATAATGACTGTTGCATATCTTTTACAGACCAGAGTTTTAAAAGTAGTTGCCAGAAATCACAGCCAACACGCATTCTAACACCTCGTGTGCTTCCTCTGAATTAATTGGTCTTAAAAATGGCAAGAAAAATTCAAAATTCAACTCTGATTTTGGAGATTCTGACTGGTCAGTCACCAGTCAGGGCCTTTCAAGCTGAAAAAGTGCAGTCCCCAGATCCTTACTGGTGTATTCTCTCCATATATTTACTGAGGTGGTTAAAAGATTCAAAGCAGCGATTACGCCACAGTCAAACATTTAGAAAGCGCTACTAGTGAGTCTGAATTTTAATGGCTTATTAGTAATGTGCGCTTCCTTTAATGAGCACAGACTGATCTAACAAATCTCCTATCACTAATGAATGTAATAAGCGTTTAAGGAGGTTTAAATCAGCTATCCCACTGAATGCTAAATAGTCTATCAAAATGTGAGCATGTCTTAATAAATAATTGAACTATTAATGAGGTATCCATATTTTTCACATGATTTTATTGGTTTAATTGCTTGGTAGCCAATATTCACAAAGTATTGCTATTAAAATCCTTCCATAGGTTTCCATCCTAATACTGAAAACACAGCAACGTTTGATCTGCATCGTTTTGTTTTCCTGTCTGCAGTCCCATCATGGAAGCGTTTGGGAATGCAAAGACCGTCTACAACAACAACTCCAGCCGCTTCGGGAAGTTCATCCAGCTCCACTTCTCACAGAACGGGAACATTCAGGGAGGCTGCATCATTGACTGTATCTTTCACAACTAGTACATAACTAAAACGACTTGTTTATTCTGTCGATCTTGATAGATTCATAAAAAAATTTTTCCCTGACTTACAATAATCAGATTTACTTGAAAAGGTGAGTTTTTTTTTTTTTTTTGGGACTAGTATTTTGGAACAAGTTTTTCTTTGGATTATCACAGATATTAATTGGGATAATCAAAACAAAGGAGCCTTGATTCTAATCATGTTTTCTGTAATAGAACCGTGTGGTCCGGCAAAATCCAGGCGAGAGAAATTACCACATCTTCTACGCACTGCTGGCAGGAGCAGACAAAGACCACAGAGGTTGGTTCCTCCTGATTTTAGCTTACGTCTGTTTAACAGCTCTAATCCACTGATTTATTGTCAGTGGATAATTTGGGAATAATTGCTTTTCAAATTTTAAATTAATTAAAAAAAAAGTATTTGAACAGTGTTAAAACGTGTGTTTTCTCGCTTGTGTTGCAGACATGTACCTTTTGTCTGAAGGTCCAGAGTCATATCACTATCTGAGCCAAGCAGGCTGCGTTCAGGACAGCAGTCTGGATGACAAGCAGCTCTTCAACAGTGTGATGGTGAGAAGACGACAAACTTTTTATTCTCTGCAGTTTCTCGTTCTACCCACAGGGGGCACCCTATACCTTGATGATAAGCAGAGAAGCTGCCGCACAAAACCTGCCAGCACTTCCAGAGAACGTGGGCTATTGGGAAACATATTAATCACGGTTGTCGAAATGCAGCGAGGCAAAAATAAAAGTGTCTTGATTCTTCAGTCACAAAGACGGGTTAAAGCGGATGTCTTGACAGATTTTCCGTCTGAATCATCTGAACGGTAACATGCTGTATTATATTACAGGAGGCTCTTAAGGTGATGGAATTCAGTGAGGAGGAGATCAGAGACGTGTTCAAGTTGCTCTCTGCTGTCCTCCAGATGGGAAACATTGAATTCATGACTGCCGGCGGAGCTCAGATCACTTCAAACGGAGGTAGAGAAAGGCGACATGTGAACATTGTTACACACATTTTCATATTTATATGTCATTATTAATATTGACACTTTCAAACACATGGGGGGGGGGGTTGAAAGTGTTTGTTTCTTTATTTAAAAAAAGTATATTTAGAAACTTTCTTTTAAAGTCATGTATTTTCACAGCACCAAACAACTAAACCCTAAGCAAGGCAAGGCAAGGCAAGGCAAATGTATTTATAAAGCACAATCCAGTACAGAGACAATGCAAAGTGCTTTACATGATTAAAATATAGGAAAATAAAACAGAACACAAGCAAGTAGGAATATAATGTAGAAACAAAATGGAACATTAAAAACAGTTGGACTGAAAAGCAAGAGAGTACTGAGCTACACCACAGTTCAATAAAAGTATTGAATGTTTAGCACTAGCACACTGCTTTAGCACTTTATTCTATAAACACAGTGAAACGGTTTTCCTTTAGACACTGAAATCAGATCTTTTACTTTAACACCGAAATCCACCATCTTCTATGAAAGACAGACGTTGCAAGGTCAAATGTAAACAGTGCAAATTTGCTCTAATATCTCAGCCTTCCTGTTAGCTACTAATGACGGTTTCGGGTCTTGATGTGCATGAAAAAAACCTCGTATGACATGACCAAAACTGCAAAAGTGCTAAATGGTAAAGGAGTGAAAGGAGCAGCACCCAAAGATGCCTAGCTTGATATTTTAGAAGCCTGAATTAACTAGTATACCTACAGAAGAAAAAAGCTGTTTGCTGTTAATTTGCTTTTTACATCTCCCTGTTTCCTCTGATTTTTTTGTTTTTTAAACTAAAAATAACTTTGAACTTTCTTCCAACTTTCACACTGTAGGTTGTTGGTTGTTCTGGCCTTAGGATGCTGGCCAAATATGCTACTATAACGTTTTGGCAATGCATCACCTAAAATGGCTTAACTTTATTGGCTCCTAAACATTTATGTGACTTTATGCACACGGGTATTGTCTTTATTAAACTTGCTTCTTCCTCCTGCTGATGATGTTTTCACACCAAGCAGTTAGCTGACGTGCCGGGCTAAGCCGGTTAGCACGTTAAATTTCTGCTTTTAGATGACTCTGTGTCAGCTTGGCTCCTTAAATATTTCAGTGGGGTTCCAGGTAATCGTGGGTCGACAAAACTGAAAGAAAAGGTTGTTGTTGCATTTTATAAACTTAGTGCTTTGCACCTCAAAGATTTAGCACAATGCAGGCCACATGACACAGAAAGACAGGAAGCTGTAGCACCCAATAGGGTCTTTTATTGTGAAGGGAGACTATTATTAAATTGTTAGAGAAAATCTAGATTTGTTACAGCAACAAAATATTGAGCATGCGTCATAGTAGTCATGTGACAGGATCTCGTAGTTTGAGATCTTTCAATATATAAACGGCATCATGTTTCATGACAAAACTGAAGTCAGTCTCAACTAGCGTGCTGTTTAGTTGATGTTATCATAGGAGTTTGCCTGGCAACATTAGTGATTATTATACACCCCTGACATGAAGGATAGTTATTTTAGCTTGAAACCCTGTTTCTTATTTGTTTGGGATTCTTATCTTAAAGTTAGAGCTTTACTGGATATTGACACAACCTGCTCCTTACTCACAAAGTGTCAGAGCTGGCCAACCCCACTGGTTGCAGAGTATTAAAGAAACGCCAACGGTCCTACCAGTGATGAAGTGACAGACAAGATACGAGGCACTCAACAATGTTTTTTTTTTAGTTTAAACGGAAACTTTTTGCTGCGTTTCTACTGTTTTTGTACACCACACCAGCTCGCGTTTTCTCTGACAATGGCACGATTTAAAAATGTGTTTCAGATTAAAAAGATTCAAAAACATCCCAGTTCTCGTGCCCGCGTACACAGGAAAAGCAACATCTGCCTCTGGAAGTCCGGCACATGTGCAGTATGACTGCAAATCAGTAGAAATCAATGTTGACACGCACACAGCACAATGAATGGAGCTTAAAAACCTTCATGTTGGCTCTATAATTCAATGCTACTTGAAGCCACAGTTGAACCTTGTCACTCGCCCATGTAAACATTTGAGTCCCTGCCCATCTGAAAGTTTATTCAGTCGTGATACTTTTTTAAAGAAGCATAGTGTAAGTTCCAGGGTTTTTGCAGACTCCTGCCCCCTCTGGCAACAAGTGGAAATGACACTAGTGTTGTGCACGTGAGAAGAGGAAAAGCATCTGCTGCTGCGAATGCACAGGTCATTTGTTTAAAGGCGTGATGTCTTCTTAGTAATTAGAAAGTAAGAAAGTAATTAATATTGAAGTTAGCCCGTATTCTCTCGCTAATGCATCGGTTATGGCGGAGACTCAACAAACTAGCCAGGTGAACGTGAGCGTGCAGCGCGTCACACCCACGTGCCCAGAGGATTCGGCCCAAATCACTCTCTCTTGAACTAACTAATGTCGCCTATAGAGGTAACTGCAGTAAATAGACGATAACTACTTTTACACATTGTGCAATTGTAAGGGCATGTATGGGATAGAAGGTAAATAATGTTTAGCTTGCAATCTTGCATTATGCACCTTTAAGTAGGGAGTTTTTGTATGCAAGTGGATGTTGTTCAGCTTCATAGAACATATTGCCTACTTGTGGCAGGGCAAGGAAATTACACAGTTTTTTAGTGAGATCACAATTAAAACGTCAGGTGTGTTAAAGATAGATACATAAACGGTTGAAGTGTACACACGCAGCCAGCAAGAGGAACCTAACAAGGGACGAGCTTGTACACTGGCGTTACGTGAGCACGTCAGAATGATTGGCATGTGGGACAACCAATAGATAAGGTGATATCTCTGGAACTTGAGGGACAGAGGAGGGTGAGGGCAGAAGCAAGACTGAGACAAATCCCTGCTTTTTGGACTGAACAGCAAGGATCGGTTAGTTTTTACAGGCCTGCAGCTCCCACAGAGATGCATTTTTAACCTCCTTTTTGTGAATAAATAATGCAATGACTACTTTCAGGATGGAAGGACCATTTTAGTTAGTGTTACAAAAAGTGTTTCTGAACAGGATTACAACATTAATGACCTATTTTCAAATTTCAAACTCTTTCAACCTCTCTAAATCAATATTTGAGATACTTAGTGATCAAAACTAAACTGGAACTCCACTGAAAAAAAAAACATTGCTTAAAATAACCTTTTTTTTTCAGTTTGTGATAACAAACACGAGCATTTTCACAATTTTCTGGCATTAGGGCTGCCTCACACTTAGACCATCATAATAAACTGCAATATGTGGACTAGTTAA
Organism: Fundulus heteroclitus; assembly: GCF_011125445.2. NCBI lineage: Eukaryota > Metazoa > Chordata > Actinopteri > Cyprinodontiformes > Fundulidae > Fundulus > Fundulus heteroclitus. Next base: position 29,591,618 of record NC_046367.1, on the reverse strand, counting down.
AACTGGAATTACTTATTGTACACTTATTAGGTTATTTAAACAAAACTGTGGTCATTAACCTAGTATTGTGTATTGAGCTGGATGTATAGTTACACCCCTACCTCATTGTCAAGTTTGGCAAGGTGTGCACAGAGAAGTATGTTGTGAAAGATAGATAACGTATCTTGAGTTAACACTGACGACGCAGCTAACATTAATTACAGGTAAAGGGAATTTATACTTCAGACGGGAACTTAGTTTAAAAGAAAACCTGTAGCAGAAACCCAAATACAGCACTGAGACAGCTCTAATCATGCTTACCGATTAATGTTTTCAAATTTTTGATTTTACTAGATGTCTTTGGAAATGCAAGACATTTTTTTTTTTACTTTTCCTACGCACACAACTGTGTTCAGCTAGCCTGTTGGACCACGGAGCCAGTCTTCCCCTGAGTCTGATTGACTTTGCACATCAGACAAAGGCCTGAACAGGCTGTAACACGAGCTCAGGGCTCCTTTGTTCGCTGCGTCTGACCTCTTTTCTGAGAAACCTGTAAGCTGCGGGGGTGCAGACTAGAGTTTCCTCTCGACCGTGTGGGATCGCGGTCTACATCGGTTGTTTAACATCAGCGCAAGCGAACCGCCTGTGTCCTGCATTCAGCTCAATGACCGGCTGTCTGTGTGTGTTTCAGTGGTCAGTAATGTCAGCGAGCTGCTCGGCCTGGACTCCTTCCAGCTGTCAGAGGTGTTGACCCAGCGCTCCATGATCCTAAGAGGAGAGGAGATCTGCTCCCCCCTCACTGTGGAGCAGGTAACGACACATCCGACCCTTCTTCCCGTTAAGCGACCCTGCACGCTTGGCTTCACCGCGCTCCTGTACGGCGTCTGCTTTTGGGATGGGATGATTGTTAATCGGCTGTCAGTAACACGCTAGGGCCTCATTCTGCTGCCCTCTGCACCGCATGCCTCTCCAGATCCCTTGCGTGACTCCCAGCCATTTCCTGCTTTTTGTCTGCCAGATTCCCAGCACAATAAAGCCATCGTGATAGTGATCTGAGTCAAAAGCACAATAGACCCAGAAGCTGGAGGAGGAGGGGGGGGAGTAAAGCGAAGTCTTCTCCTGTGGAGGCACCAAAAAGCTGGCACCATAATTCACTCATGTCCCTCCAAAGCTTTGATTTTCCATGCTGTCGCCTGTCATTAATGCAAATATTTCTCGAGTCGTCGATTGCGAGTCTCATTCCAAGTGTGTTGCGAATGATATTCATCATAGGCCAAAAGAACATTTTGGCCCAGCCAGGACACAACCCACGTTTTTATTTATTTCTTTCTTTTTTCTTTTTTTTTTTTTTAATACTTTTGGCAAGAGCAGAGCCTCCTCAGCCTACTCATGCTCATAAATGTCAGTAAATATGCAGCGCAGACCTTTTGCTATTATCACAGGGACACGAAAGCCACAAGTCAGCTTTTCATGAGCAGACAAAGAGCTGGTACTGTCGCCCTGCCACTGCTCGTTGTGCTCGTTGTGCCTGAGCTTTGAAGCTGCTTCTATCTAAAAGACCTCATTATTCTTGTCCTGGAGTCTTACAAGAAGGACTTCTTCTCACAACGGCCAGAGGTCACCCCCCCCTCCCCCCACCCCCCTCGTCTTTAGTCTCCACCATTATGCACAAACATCCATTCTTCTCACCCGTCTGACGTAGATCCTGGAGCCACCAGCACCCTCTTTATACCCACGAGCAGCGAGAAGCTTGATGGATTACTCAGAAGGCCCCGGGGCCATTGTCGCTCCATGCGCTGTACAGTACACGCTGCCACCGTTTTGTTTTTATTTTCAATTCCAGCACAATACATGTGGAGGAAGCGTAAGCGGGAAGGTCGAGCGTTTGGTTGTTTGTGCACGGACGGAGTTTGGCCGGAGGCCGAGTTCAATGAACCTTGGGATAATCCGATTTTTGATTGTTGGGTTTAATTTCATTTGGGATCTGCTTTATTTTCTTAGTTTATTTTTCCGTTTTACCATGTTCTTGTACAGTTCATAATGTGGTTAAGGGGAAAAAAAAAAAAAGATGGAATAGTGGCCACCAGAATGAGCTCTGCAGAGAAGAAAACATTTTGGGATAACTGCTTGTAGGAGAGCCACCAAGTTTTTGTGCTGTTTACTGAAGTGTGCATCATAGGGGGGCCTGCAGTATTCGTACTCCTAGAACGTTAATTTTTTTCAATTCAATTCAATTTTATTTATATAGCGCCAATTCATGAAACATGTCATCTCAAGGCACTTTACAAAGTCAAAATCAATCATATTATACAGATTGGTCAAAAAATGTCCTATATAAGGAAACCAGTTGATTGCTTCAAAGTCCCGACAAGCAGCATTCACTCCTGGAGAAGCGTAGAGCCACATGGAGAGTCGTCTGCATTGTACATGGCTTTGCAGCAATCCCTCATACTGAGCAAGCATGAAGCGACAGTGGAAAGAAAAACCACCCATTAGCGGAAAGGAAAACCTCCAGCAGAACCAGGCTCAGTATGAACGGTCATCTGCCTCGACCCACTGGGGGTTAGAGAAGACAGAGCGGAGACACAATAAGACAGACAAAAAAGCACACATTGATGTAGAAATCGGTTCTACATTAGATGGTAGTAGCAGGTGATCTGTCTTCCCTGGATGATGTCACAGTTAACAGAACGTCAGACCAGGTGTACCTACTATGAAGATAAAAGAGAACAAAAAAAAAAACGTGCTTTACTAAGATTTTAGATGAAAGATTAGCATAAAGTAGTGAATAAATGGGAAACGTAAGGAACACTACACACGTCTTTTCACACTCCTTTACAAATGCAGATCTAAAAAGTGTCGCTTGCGTAATAACATCTAAATAAAATCCACCGCAACCGTTTGTCTTCAGAAGACGCCTGATCAAAATCCGTCTGTGTGTAATTTAAACTCACTATAAATCCAGCTGTTTGGGAACGGCCTCAGAGGTTTGTTAGAGAACATTGATGAACAAACAGCATCGTGAAGACCGATAAACACAGCAGACAGGTTCAGGCAGAAGTTTAAAGCAGGTTTATGTAGACAAGGCCGTCCCCATAAGTTGAATTTTAAACGGCTAAACTAAGCTTAAACATGGCGACCTCCTGACTACTTTTGGTTATCTATAAACTCCCTGTGGTATAACATATGTCTACTACAGGGGGGGAAAAAAACTGCAAGTAAAAAGTATAAAGTATAAATCAGAGCAGCAGTTAAGAGGCCATTGTTAACTCTGGAGGAGCTACAGAAATCATCCGCTCAGGTGGAATCATTTGGTGACAGGACAACTGTCATTTTATTGATTTAAGTGTCAAAAAGGACTGAAGGAAATCACGAAAGCTCACTGATGCATTTCTCTGAATTTCTTTGTTCCTATTTCAAATAGCAGAACATGTCTGCAGCGGGTCACTCCCAGGATATGTAGGTGATCAACAGTTTCTGTTGCGACAACAGACCTCAGACAGACGTTCCCACAACACGCCTTTCTCTGCAAACCTCCATTTGTTTTCTGGCTGTAGCACAAAGGCCTCACACAGCATCAGTTTAACAAATCATTGTTTTAATCTACTTCACGGCCATCTGACAGAACTTTTAAAATACACTCTCTGTGCTGATTTGCATCTTGTCTTGTTGATGCTGTCTACAAAGTCCTCTCTTTCTGGTAAAGTACGCATCATGTGGTATTTATCGCACCTGGTATCTGTTTGGGTTATCCTCTGCAGGCGGTGGACTCGCGGGATTCTGTCGCCATGGCTCTTTATTCTCAGTGTTTCTCCTGGATCATAATGAGGATCAATCAGAAGATCAAAGGGAAGGACAACTTCAAATCCATTGGTATCCTGGACATCTTCGGTTTTGAGAACTTTGAGGTGAAAGACGTTTTTTTTTTGTTTTTTTTTTGGTGACTTTTTCATTTTCTCTCTGTCCTTCTCCAAAGGGTTTTAGATCATTTAGAAGATGTAATGTCTTCTAATTATTTCTACCAGTCATGATTAACACCAGAAAGAAATGGTCAGGAAATTCACAAAACAGTAAAATCAACAATGTTGCACCACATTTATTAAAACCAAATCCTCCACAGAGTCCGTAAAAAAAGTTTTTACAATATCTTAATGTCTATAATTAAACTCACACAGGTATTCTTTTCACATAGGTATGGGAAAAGAGAATGGAGAAATATATTTTTTCCATACTTTGTTCCCTTTTTCACTATAAATATCTGAACAACTGGAATTTGATCTTTCAAATCAGATATCTTTTTAGCTGTTTTAACTTGAAAGATGTACATATCCTTTTTACTTTTTGACATTTCATCAGAGGTAGGGAATCCAGGTTCAGAAACTAAAAAGCCGGTCCAGAGATTAGCTCTAACCATTTGCATTTTCAGCTCCACAACATAACCAGGTGTTTTTAGTCCCTGTCTAAGTGAACAGGATGAAGGAAAAGCAGGCAAGGGTTTTACTTTCCTGAAGCCGGATCCCCACTTCTGCACTTCATCAAGTTTCAGTCACAAAGGTCAATCTCTATTGTATGCTCATAAGCCAGGACAATGTTCTACGTGATTGAGAAGTAGAAGGAAAATGATAAAATAGCTTTCAAGAGTCACCTAACTAGTTAAAAGAGTTCACCCCCGTATTCTGTAATTCCAGTATAAATCCAGCTGTTCCGTGAAGGTCCGAGGTTCGTTAGAGAACATGAGTGAACAAAGAGGTTTGTGAAGATCAACGGACACAGCAGGCAGGTCAGGAAGAAGGTTGTGGAGAAGTCTGAAGCAGGTTTAGATCATAAAACCGGGTTTCTGTAACCCCTTAACTCCACAAATATGACCACAATAGAAGAGGAGCAGAAGGTAAGCAATTGTTGAAAGAAAGTCCTGCTTGAAATTTTGCCAGAAGCAACACAGTTGAAAGAAAGTGGTTAGATGAGACTGTGCTTTTTGGGCTATGTAAAAAAAAAAAAAAAAAAGAGAACTAATGCTGCACATCACCCGAACAGATCGTTCCCAACATGAAAACATATTGAAGTGCAGGAATGGCCCAGTCAAAGTCCTGGTCACTATCAGGCTTTTGACCAGATACAGACCTGAAACTTAACAGATACTTAATTGGCCTCTCTAAATTCTCCTTAGGTGTGAATGTGTGCGTGAATGGTTTATCCTGTTTGTCTCTCTGTTGCCCTGCGACAGACTGGCGACCTGTCCAAGGTGTACCCCGCCTCTCGCCCATTGAAAGCTGGAGATAGGCACCAGCACCCCTCGTGACCCCATGAGGAATAAATGGAGATACTTAATGTCTTTCATAGAAACAAATGGACATACATCTTAGTCTTAAGATGTGCAGAAGACTTTCAGCTGCAGCTGCAATAAGGGGTGGTTCTATTGACCCCAGAGGACTCCACACAAATACACAATACGTTTTTAGATTTTTACCTGTAAAAAGATCCTAATTCATTTTCCTTTTACTGTCAATGCAAAACTTTTCATACTTAGAGTTGGTCCCGACAACATAAAATCCTAATGAAATACATTGATGTTTGTTGTTTGTTGAAATGTTGAGGTTATAAACTGAGCTGTTCGTTTTTTTTGTTTGTTTTTTGTCTTTAAATTGCGTTCTTCTGGCCGACAGGTGAACCGATTCGAGCAGTTCAACATCAACTACGCCAACGAGAAACTGCAGGAGTATTTCAACAAGCACATCTTCTCGCTGGAGCAGCTGGAGTACAACAGGTCAACACATAACGCACAGATACACACCGTTTGAACAGACAACAAGGCTGAGACGGGGGGGACGGTCGGTTGCAGTGGAGGTGGGCCTCGTCAGGGTGAACTACCAGGAACCTGGAACCGACTCAGTTTCCTCCTCAGCCAGTTGTCGTTTAGTATAACAGACCAGCAGCTTGGACACGGCTCATTGCACCACATGTGATGCTGGATAACACAGCCATCGAGTCATCTGGTTGTTGGATTTGTGTATAAATATAAATATATATATATGATATGTGTGTGTGTTCTGACAGGGAGGGGATCCAGTGGGAAGCCATAGACTGGATGGATAACGCAGAGTGTCTGGATCTCATAGAGAAGGTAAAGCAATCCGAAAGTGAGAGAGCGCAGTCGCCGCCAGCATCGACCGCTAACCGCCCGCCATGGCGGAGCGGGGCCGACCCAGACGCCACACCGCGCTTACATACACTGACTCCCTTCTCCCAGCCTATCATTACACCGTCTTTGTTGGCACGTTGTGTTCACAGTAATACACACCAGTCAGAGGTCGGAGGTAGGGCTGGAGTAAAGCACGACAACAATTTGTTATTTCACCACCAGCGATAGAAATGATGTTGGAACTGGCTGGGAACAGTGTAGCTTTTTCTTCTTCTGCACACTCCCCTGATCTTTGTTGCTTCATTTACCTTTTTTTTTTTTTGTGCTGCATGTGAAAATTTGAAACTGGAAATGATTTAACAGTTTCCTTTTGGTATTGTTATAGTATAGGCTGCCAGATGTGGCCCGCTGGGATTAGAACTAGTTCAATCATGGCTGCAGAGTGCTTCACCCTCTTTGTTCTGCCTGTCTCTGCTTTAGAAACTGGGCATGTTGGCTCTTATCAACGAGGAGAGCCGCTTCCCCAAAGGCACCGACTACACCCTTCTGGAGAAACTGCACAGCCGACACGCAGTAAGTCCACACAGTAAAGAAAAAAGAAAAAGTTAAATAAAATCTGAGCTTATCTCTGATTCAGAACCCTCCCAGACGGCTGCAGAGCAAAACCATCCACCTGGAGTGCATTTGCCGTCCTTCTTTGTTGCACCTTTTGCAAACCCCTCCCTGCACGCTTTTACACACAACAAATGCTGAAATCCGATCAACCATTCTCCAAGCTCTGATGAGAATTGTGTTCTGCGGGGTGGGGGGTGGGGGGGGGGGGGGGGTCGTTGGGGGAATCTGTAAGAACTGATTGAGCTCTGATGTCTGTGCCCTTGCTGTAGAGCCTTGTCCTGTTTGTTTTTTTAAGTTGGTTAGAAATTGGTTTTTATTTTGTTTAAGTCAAAGGCCAAAACTTTTAAAATGTGAGGATTCAATCGTTTTATTATATCACAGAAAAATGGCATGAATTTAATTTATTCTGGGGCTTTAAGGACTCATTTAGAGCATGCAGCTTCAGCCGTGTTTCAAACAAGAATTGGGTGAACAACTGTGGATTCTCTGTTATTTGTATAGAGTCACGAATGTCCAAACAATCAAAAGTATATATATATATATATATATATATATATATATATATATATATATATATATATATATATATATATATATAAATATATATAAATATATATATAAATATATATAAATATATATATATATATATATATATACATACACACACACACACCAACCGTATTTTTATTTTGTCTGGTACCCACATTTCATGGCCCTCAACAAGGTCCTAGCATAATTCTGGCAGGATGGGTTTTATGGTCAGATGAGACAAAGATTAAGCCTCTTTGACCACACGGCGATAAAAATGTTTCGACCTGTCAAGATGAGGCTTTCAAACCTCAGAGCATTGATGAATTTATGCAAACGTCTTACCAGCTCTGGAAGTCAGTGCAGATTTTTTTCAAAATCTAAGTGCGTATAAAATCCTATTAGAAGAACACAAAACCTAAAACAAAATGGACAAGTTGTATTTTACCTCTTAGACAACAAAACCGACGTTAATTTATCAACATTTCAGATAAGAAACCATAAAACGTAAAGAATATGAGGGTATCGTTCCCAAACAAGCACAGGCACGTCGTAGAAAATAGTGAATAGAAAACAGTCAAACGGTTGTGCTGGCTGCAGGCCCTCAGTATTATCAGACGGTCTGCTGAACTCCTGGAGAACCCAGTGTTCTGTCTTTCCTAATCAGCTCATTAGGCAGACATGGACTTAATGCCCAAAAGACATCTGTGGTCTTCTTGTCTTTTCTCCTCAGACAAACCCGTACTATGTGAAGCCCAGAGTGACCGACCACCAGTTTGGCATCAAGCACTACGCGGGAGAGGTGATTAACAACTCTCGCACATACACACACGCACACAGAGGCACACATGGGTGTCTTTTTTTTCGTTGGTTCAATGCTTGGAGGAAGTGAGGTAATTGCAGGATGAACAGAACGAGTTTCTTTGCCAGAATCCTGTCTAGGATGTTGGTGTCTTGCTCCTCCTCTGCTGTCTTTTTTTTTTTACTGCTGAGTCAGGACAAACCGTTTCACCGTCAGCTGCTTCTTCCTGTGTCGGCGTTAAAACAGAAATGACTCCTGGTGTAAGGGGAGAGGAGAGCAAGAGGATGAAGATCAGGGTCAAAAAGGAGAAAATACAGAGATCAGATTGGCTTCTGCTTCCTGAAGACTAGTTGTGTGATTCCTGTCTTAGATCAGATCTCTTCAGTGCAAAACATGCCGCTCGATCAGAAGACGGGCGTACAGTAGATAGTCATGGTGACGACCCAGTTCAGATACCGGAATAGGCCAGGTGAGTCTGTTCCATTACCTGGCCTATTCCCCAGCCGGTTTCTTTCTTTTTCTGTTATCGAAAAAAAGAACAGTTGAAATGTATTCCAATTAGAAGAAACTGTTGATAAGTGCTAAATGTAAAATTCATTCTTACTAAATTCATGAACTAATACAAAACAGTAAAAAAGAAAAAAAAACACCTTACGCTTGCTCTCCAAAACCAATAAATTCTGCTTAATTAAGATAAGATAAGATAAGATAAGATAAGATAAGATAGGCTTTATTGATCTCACGTTGGAGAAATTCACTTGTCCCATCGGCTCAATAGTCAATCAATAGTCAGAAGAAGGTGCCAAAGTAGGAAAAGGTGCATCAGTTATATACAACGTATCTTCATATATACAGTTGATCAAAAATAAAATAAAAAGAAATAAGAATTAAAATACAAAAGAAATCGGAGTAGGCAGATGAATTAGAGGACGTCTGCTTTGAACAATTAACCAAGGTGATCAGTGGTTAGACCCTCTAGAGTTTAAGTAGAAAAAGTGTTCACACCCCTTAATCTTTTTTTCCCGTCTTTTTGCCATGTTACAATCAGAAACTTAAATGTTTTTAATTTGGATTTTACAGGTAGAGTGGATGAAAGATGCTACACTGAATTCAGCCCCTTTAATTCTGATGTCCTTAAATGAAACCCAGGGAACCAAGTACCTGTTTAATTCAAATTATTAGTAAAAAAACAAACAAAAAAAAAACAGGATCATGAAGACCAATGAGAGCATTAATCAGAGAAACAGTCCATGGAGGAATTTCAAAGATCCATATTTCAGGCACAAAATCTGTCAAGGGACAATTATAGTCTCACACTCCACGAATGTTGCCTTGGTGGAAAAAAAAAACAAAAAAACATTGTTGAAGCCGTAAGATGTCATGTTTAGCTCAAATATAGGGGGCACAGCAAGCTAGTGGAAGATAAGACCACAGCACCTTCTTTGGCCAACATACGTAACACCGTATGGGGTAGATAACGAACATCTGTACTTCGGCCTGGATCGATCATCCTCCACAAAATGAAACTGTGGCTTTGCTTTTCTTCAGCATCGACTACACAGCTGTGAAGGTGAATACAGATAAACACGAAGCTAACCTGTAAGAAAAAACCTGCCGGAGGCTTGAAAAAAACTTGGGACTAAGACAGAGGATCACCTTCCAGCCGGACAACAAGGCTTCAAACGTGCAGCCAGAGCTACAGAGGTTTAGATCAGGGGTCTGTAACATCTACAACCGAATGACAAGAAAACTATTACTGGTACTTAATGCAATTATTGCTTCAAATATGTGGAAAACTGCTAAAACCTGAATATGTTATTATTAGTTCTCTGACATTTTTAGCCAGAGTTATTAAGAGCCATTGTAGAAGGTCCAAAAGGTCCCTCGCAACTCCTGAGCCGCAGATTAGAGACCCCTGGTTTAGATCAAAGCATCTACAGGTCCGGCCATGAATTACTCCTCAGAGATACGCTACCTCCAATTCTAGTGAGTTGGAATGGGCTAAAGTTGCGGTCTCTATATGTGCAAAGCTGGTAGAGACATGCCCCGTGAAGGTGCATTTGCAAAGTGTTGACTCTGGAGGGTTGAATAGAAATACATGCACACCGTTTGAACTTTTACTTACAAAAATTAAACTATCATTTTCATTTCACTTCACAATACAATTATGTTCTGTCGGCACATTATATTGAAGAATTTCATTAAATACTTTTAAGGTTTGTGGGTGAAAAGTGGCATGATGTCATAAAGTACAACTGTTTTTTTTATACTTTTGCAAGGCACCTCAAGTTGTCTTAAGGTAAAATTACGACTTTGCAGAGACCTGGCTGCACATAAACGTGTAAATGTAACCTAGTTTTATTGTGAAATTCTGATTGTGTGCCAGGTAACATAGTGGAACTGACACAAAAGACATATTTATTAGTGTATTCTCTTTAAGTGAATATGAAATGGATTAGTGCTTCTGTGATTTATGTGTGCACCTTTCATCACATTTGGATCTGACAGAGCCTCCGGGCTTGTTAATACAGGTTCCTGAAAAACCCTAATGCGCACAGCAATTAGGCACATATTATATGCAATAGCCCCACATTGTTTTGCATGTAATATGTGACACGCACCTGTATTTTTAGTAAACAGAGAGCACACACAGAGAGTGTTCACGTGGAGAAAGGTGTGTGTGTGTGGAAACGTCTTGATGAAAGCTGATAAGACTCAACCTGTGATTGTAAAGCAGGCTAGTTCCACATTAGACCCTGAGGTCTTTCTTGTCTTTTTGTGCAAAGCCTTAAACTTAATCGCTCTAAATAGCTCCAACAATTTGTGCTTGCATGCTAGACATTACATGTGATTTATTTTTTATTTTTATTTTTTTGCAGATTTTAGATCACTTGGTTGCACAATAACCTTTAACTTTCAGTTGTTGCAGTTGTGGGTCTGAAAAGGCAAACTTTGCATGAAAGCAGTTATAATCACAAAGTTTGCAAGAGCAAGCAAAAAGCTAAAGTTATTTTATTATTACGAGTTTAAAGTCAAATCTTAACAAGGTCTTGGTTTCTATATTTTTTTTTAGTTTTTTTATATCTTCTGAATTTATAATTTTCTGTTACAAAATTTGTCTGAACCGGGATAAATGTGAAGTTTCAAAATTGCACATGCTCTCTCTCGTTTTATGCTTTCTTACCACGGTTATATTTTGTCGTTTCATTATTTAGGTGCTGTATGACGTGCGAGGAATCTTGGAGAAGAACAGGGACACCTTCAGAGATGACATCTTGTTCATACTCAAAGACAGCAGGTACGTCCTCTTCAGCATCCTGCACGCTGGCGCAGCTGTACCATCAGCTGGCATGAGCACCTTTCTGCAGCCGCTGGTCTTCTTCTGCTCCGTTTTCAGGCTCGACTTCATCTACGACCTCTTTGAGCGCGTCGGCAGCAGAAGTGGAGACGAGACGCTGAAGATGGGGACCGCTCGTCGGAAGCCCACCGTCAGCTCTCAGTTCAGGGTGAGACAGCTGCATTTAAGGCCCAGGATAATTGTTCTCCCGGTTCATATCCGTTGTGTTGGCTTATCTGACTGACAACAAGCATGTTGTGGTGATGCACCGGCTGGTGGCCGGGGTTAACTCAGGCTCATTTAGCCACAACAATTTCTGATATGGAAGTTGTTATTGAAGGTAAAAAGCCTCAAAGTTACTTCCAGTGTCAGTCAAATGTGTTAAAACTAAGCCGTTGCATGCACAGATGAATAGATCCGTTTTATCCTTTGGAGCTTTTGTCCTCTGTTGACACAACTACTTGCTGTGTTATTCTTGACGGTAACAGCTGCCATCAAATGCTTGTGATAACTGGTTATGGGTCTCTTACGTTGCTGTGGAGGAACGTAGACCCGCTCTTCTTTTCAGAATTGTCTTAATTTAGAGACTTTTTTGTTTTGTGTCACCACATCTCAATAGGATTTATATCTAGAATTTTTACTAGCCCCACTGCAAAGCCTTCATTTAGATTTTTTTTTACCATTCAGAGGTGGATCTGCTGGTCTGTTTTGGATCTACGTCCTGCTGCTTTGCCCAAGTGCATTTGAGCTTAAGGTTACAAATTGATGGCTGAATATTCTCTTTCAGGATCTTCCGCTAGAGAGCAGAACTCGATGCAATCTGCTGGTTTTCGTTAGATAGAAAACATTTTTACCAATTTGTCTGTATGATTTGACTGAATTGACTTTGTAAAGTGCCTTGAATTGACATAAATTGTGAACTGGCGCTATATAAAGACTCCATATATATTTGTTTACACTAGAAAAATTAGCGTAAGTTGATTTTATTCTGAAATTTACTGGAACTTTATCCTGTCTTGCGCCTGACGTTTCCTGTTTGGCTCATGAAATTCAGGAGCTTGATCAAGGGACCGCTGCGGCGTTCGGTCAAACTTCCTTATTACGGAATATTTGCAGCGCCACACTGTCTCGGTAACCAGACCCGCAACCGCACATGGTTGATGTGAGCGGACACATTGATTTTTTTAAATGATTTGGGTTCCTTGTGGCGCCGGAACCGTATCTGCACCGTATTCGGTGTGAGCCTGGCGTTGTACTTGACATGCACATTGTTGCAGTATTCTCCAAAAACACTAGGGGGCAATACTCAACAAAACCAGTGGATATGCAGAAAACGAGTAGAAACAGCTGATGTCACACACCCGAAATGGCCATGGCAGTATTGTAGACAATCATGAAGAATAGTCGATGTGTTTATGGCAGCTATAAACGAAGAAATAAACGAAAGGGCTTGAAACGTAGAAGAAGATGGTACGTTCACCTGTTGCACAAAGGATGTTTTCTAAAGGTTTAAAAAACATTTAGCTTTACTAAATAAAAGCTGATATCTGTACATAATGTGGATTGTTGTTTTAGTCTTGATTCATGCAGCAAGTGATGAAAACCGAAGTCAACATCATTGTTTGTACCCACAAACATGGCCAATAAAGTTTATAAAGTGTATTGAATAAACTCACCCCTGAAAGTATGCCAGCAGTAATTAGCGTATGCTGTTTTCAGTCACAGAATAAATAATTATAACATAGCATTTAACAAAGTTGTGCCGCTTGAAACTTCTTGGCCTTCTGAGGTCAGTGCAGGGCTCCTATGAACTCCTTCATTTTAAATGAAACTTGGTCCTCGCGGCAGTGCTTGTGGCCTGGGCAAGGAGACGGAGATGGCACGACTGGTGTCGAGTATAAAGCCAGCTTAAATAACACTGGATTGCACTGAATCAAATTTATAGTTTCATCATCTTATTTAAGTCCTGAAGCAACAAAAGTCGCCCCAGTTAATCGCACTACCTCCACCATGTTTCTCTGCAGGTATTACTGTACGTTCCTTTTTTTTAAATGCTGTGTTAGTTTTACACACCTTCAAAAAAGTTCCCTCTTTGCCCCATCGGTCCACAGAATATTTCACCAAAAGTCTTTTCTTTTTTCAGCAAATGTGAGACAAGCACTTGTTCTTGCGGTTGGATATTCTTGGAGCTTTCCCATGGATGCCAGTCTCCTCCTTATTGTTGAAATTGAACCCCCAAACATCTTAACAGAGGCAAACGTGGCCTGTTGTGCTTCAGAGGTTGTTCTGGGATCTTATGTGACCTCCTGGATGAGTCAAGGACGTGCTTTTGAAGTAATTATGGTCAGCTAGCTACTCCTGGGAGGTTTGACCGCTGTTCCGTGTCTGTGTTTACAAATGTGGAAAATGGCTCTCTCACTTGTTCATTTGAGCCCTAAAGCCTTAGAAAAGACTTTGTAACCATTTTGAGACTGATAGATAGTCAGTGATTTTGTTTTAAACCTCGTTGGATTGGGGCATTATGTGTTGCTTTTTTGATCTTTTAGCTTATTTCATGTTGTCAGACAGTTTCTGTTTAATTGATTTCTTGATTCTGCAGGTCGGGCAGGAATCAAGTGGGGGTCTGTTTTCTAAAAAAAAAATTGGTTTACAATAGTGAATTTGTTATTTAAAAGTGGGGGTAGTTACATTTTCAACGGTTGGTGTGAGTAGCCGTTTGCTAAATGAGGAAATCATTTTAAAAAACAGCTTTTAATTTTTATTCAGGTTATCTATGCCTGAAATGAAAGCTTGTTTTGAAAGATTTAGTTGAGACAAAAAAACAGGAGAAAGCAGGAGAAATCTGTAAGGTAGGAAATGCTCTTTTACTACAAAGGCTGGAAAATATATGTTTAATTCTGTACATAATGGCTTTTATAGAGAAATTGGAATCAGTTAAAATTGTTACCGGCGGGTCAAGGTTTTGCAAAAGACAGAAACATGAAATGGGCCAAAATTGTGTGATTGCCGCATCTTTCCTTGGTTATTGTATAATAATCTCTCCTAAACCATAATATAAGGAGTGTAATGGCAGCACTGATCAGCGCTAGATATGTAAAACCCACAGAAGGGAAGCAGAATGGTGTCTGAATTATATCCACAGAGGATGATGGGTTATAAATTGGAGGAAAAACACGGCTATAAGCTGTGCGGTGTGCGGAGGAGGGAATGCCACAGAAAACTCAGTTTAAACATGTCCCAACTGCAGCGTGGACTGAGCGAGCTGGGGAGGATTTGGCAGCTCGCCCTTGCACACAGGTCCAAAAATCCAGAGGATTAGGGTTGACGGCTGGGCAGAGAGGGGCCAACCAGGGGCCAATCACGCTCAGCTCTGCCAGGCCGGGTCCTGCTGGAGACGGAGTGTCTGAAGTAGCGAGAAAAGTCTGGGAGGTTCAACAATCATCAGAGGGTATAATTGTACATATGCTTTTCATAACGTATATTTAGAATCTAATACACACTGATTAACAAATAATTCAAATAAATATTGATCGTTTTATTTGCTGGATTTCCAATCGCTTTTCATTTGGTCATAGTTTATATTTTTGACTTCTTTTTAACCATCATTTGATGAATAAAAGTACTGAGCCCTGTTTTTAACCGATAACCAGGTAAAGGTTATAACATCACAATCAGGAAATAGGCTGAGATGGACACATACTCTGGTTTTACACACTTGCTGTAAATTTGCTGTAAACAAATGTACTGTGGAAGTGAGACTGGTCCAATCATTGACTGAAACTTAGGGCTGAATTTCCCCAAACAAGACGTATGGAACAAAGAAGTAACGCTGTAAGAAGTAAGAAAAGTTTTAGGTGAAGTTTACGGTGTTTTCAGGTGTTGCTATGGTTTTGCAGTTCTATTAATTGTAAGAAATTGGTGAAGCAGCTTAATAATTCAAGAAATTTATACTTCAAAAAACTGCTTGTAGAAAGTAGATAAAGAAACAAAAGTCCCAACTTTTACCCTAAATCTTATTTTTGTAATTTTGACCCCAAAATACAAGTTACGATAAAAAATATGTTTTGATCTTTGCTCTCTTTCCGCCGATGTCTTTCAGGACTCTCTCCATTCCCTGATGGCCACATTGAGCGCCTCTAATCCTTTTTTTGTGCGGTGCATCAAACCAAACATGGACAAGGTAAGTCATGCAAATTTAATTGCAAAGAGAGAGAGAGAGGGAGAGAAAAAAAAAAGGCTGAAACCATGCCAGGTCTCGTCAAGGTCGCATGTGAACTTAAATCTCTTTGGTGCTATTCATAGCTCCCCCCGCTGCACTCAGAGCTTAGATTTTTGCTCCAGGCTCTCTGCCCTGATGGCTCCACCCACAAATAAGAAAATCCCCACTCAAAAGTAGCTTTACTGTTTAGCCGTGGATTTTCGCCACTAACAGCTTTTGGTGCAAATACTGTTTTGTGTCTACCCGTTCCTACCGCTATGTCTTTTATCCTGAGGTCAAAGGTTACAGCTAGCTCCTCCAGCTGTAGTTGATGCTCCTGCTGACCCGGGCGTATCTGCAGAATGCCGAGATAAAACCACAGTGCTTAGTTTGCGCTTCTGATATCAGGACACTTACGCACAAGGTCTTGATTATGTCATGCTTAGTTAGAAATGGTCTGTGAATGTCTGCAGTTGGATTTTAGTGTTTACCAAGAGTGGATACACAGCAAAAACGGATCCTAAAATAAGTAAAATGTTCTTAAAGTTAGTGTATTTGTCCTAGATTTGAGCAGGTAAATAAGATTATCTGCCAATGGAATGAGTATTTCAACCCTAAAATAAGATAATTAGACATCCTGCACTTGAAATAAGATGATGGAGATGAGTTGTTCCTATATTAAGTGCAAAAATCTTATTCCATTGACAAATCATCTTATTTACCTGATCAAATCAAGGACAAATACACAAATTTTAAGAACATTTTACTTATTTTTAGTTCCGTTTTTGCAGTGTAGGCAAGAAAAAATTAAATGGAGCATGAAATATATATTAACTAATGTCCCTTTGTCTAAAATTTGCGTTTAAGTCCCGTCTCAGCCTCATTTTCTCTATTCACTTGACCATCCGTCCGTCTGTCCATCTGTCTGTCTCTCCGTCCGTCTCTCCGTCCATCCATCCATCCATCCATCCATCCATCCATCCATCCATCCATCCATCCATACCCTCTCAGTCTCTGTTTTTGAAGGTTCCATATTCATGTGTTCAAAGCTCATAATGAACTTTTATAATTACATTTAACAAATGAGCCAAAAGTGCTGACAAGCCTTGCAATGTAAATCTGGAGGAGTGTATCCTTTTGACAGGAAAACTGTGCACTAGGTAATTTATGTAAGCTGCTTAAAATTTCCAGTAGTTAAGAGTTAGATGCTTAATAACAGTACATTTTTGTTTTTATTTCATGTGTTGATGGTTTAACCCAGAGACATCCCTACTTTCATGGGCTTTCCTCTTACCTGTATGTCATTCGGCATATTCTCTCTCCGCTCCTGCTCTCCTTTTCTCTTTCCCCTCCGCTCTCTGATAGACAACATCCTGTCGTTTGTCCCTGCCTCTCATGTTCCCTTATGCGGAAAGCCTGAGTTCCTTTAAATCAAGATTAAAAACACATTTGTTTAGGATTGCCTTCGACTGTTCCACTGAAACATCATTAGTTCAACTTTGTAGTCCAACTGTTTTTAATGTTTGCTTTTAGTTTCTATTCTCCCATGTTCTATTTTGTTTCTACATTTTATTCCTACCTGCTATTATTCTGGGTTTTTACTCCTGTGTTTTAATCATGTAAAGCACTTTGCATTGTCTCTGTACTGAAACGTGCCACACAAATAAATTTGCCTTGCCTTGCCTTATCTGGCTTCTGGACGGTCAAGACGGAAAAACAAGCGCTTTATTTGTTATTCCTGCCCTGCAACAGAACGACAAGCATGCAAAATTTGCGCAGACTCACAAATAGACGGAGGCGCGTTTGCGTGATTTATATGCAGCTAGTTTTCTTGGAATGAACGTCGCTGGGGGAAGAGGGTCAGCTGTCAGAGCGACATGTCAGACCTCTTTCAGCTCCCTAAATCCTCCGCCGAGGACTCAAAAGCTCAGAAAGCAAAGGGGGCCACGCGTCTATAAATGTGTGTTCGATAATGAACGCGACACATGCGAAGGGTGCAATTTTCCGCGCTCGCACGTGTTAGCCTGTAATCGGACGGATTCGGATTCCTCGTTTGAAAATGGGCAGCGCATGGTGATGAACGTGAACTTGTGAAAGAACGGAGAGGGGCACCGTCCTGTGTGGGCCCTCCGTGTGACAAATGGACCCGAGCGATCCAGCGGCCTCTGAAGTGAGGCGGCAGACATCACAGATCATCACCGATAAGCAGGCCCGAGGCTTATTGGTAACAACGCAGCAGAGGATTCTAGGAAGAAAAAAAAAAAAGGCCCCCCCAGGCTGCCAAGGTCTTGCCTAACAGGGCTCAGGTTTCCCCATCTGTCGTTGTTTATGTTTCCTTTCAGTAAGCCCACTGTTAATGTTAAATGATAGAGCTCTTTGTGGTCGTTTGGTTTCTAGTTCAAGTTAAACTTGACTCGGCAGAGAGGTTGTTTGAGTGGGTGTTGCCTGCAGTGTTTGGCTGTGTCATAACTCTCTTTAGCTGCACGGAGAGGTGAAGGTTATATTTAAAAGAGGACATGTCTGCTCACTGAAACACCAGCTGTGCTTTTGCAGCGCACCACTATTCTATTAAAATGACATAATAAAAACCGACTTGTTGCTGCTACGATCACCGGACGTAAAACGAGTCGTTTTTTTTCTCGCTTGTTTGTCTCCCGACAGAAGGCTAATCGGTTTGACCCCGATGTCGTCCTGAACCAGCTGAGATATTCTGGGATGCTGGAAACGGTGAAGATTCGAAAGGCCGGGTTCCCCGTCCGCAGAACATTTAAAGACTTTCTCAGCAGGTAGGAAAACTGGATGTAATTCACACCCGCACTGCGCAGTCACACCAGGCTACGCCTACTTTGTCATAGATGTTAAGCCAATTGAGGAATTTTAGGGGTCGTTGACGTAAAATAAGTTCCTTTAACTAAAAAAATTGTCTCAAATTTTTAATCCTTTGATCTAGAATCATTTTCAAATTGGAACAAAAAAAAAAATGCTAAATCCAGTTTTTTATTTGAGTACAATCAGTCAGCATTGTATAAATAAACGCCACAGTTTTTGGTATTTCCCACAATTCTTTTAGAATAAATCCGACTGAGACATTTTTCTGATTGAACTAAAGCCTTACATTTTTAAATGCCTCATATTGTATTAGAACTTTTAATTAGTTACCTATGAAGTTCTGTTAACCTGACATGATCATTCGATAATTTTTCTTCCCATATAGAAGAGAAATAGAAAAAAAACATATAAAAGAGTAGCCATTCAACCATCTTCAGTTTATGTTTCCTAAATTGCACATCATATAAGGCTTTACCTTTCAAAGTGGCCACTTCTCCTGATGCATACATTATAATTTCATACGATATAATATAATGAATTCCACAATACTAATGTGAAAACTATATATGTTGTATATAAGTAAATTATATGTGAACATGTGTTTTCCATATGTTTTGTATATCTTTTTCATATATTAAAAAAGATGGTACTTGCACAGAAGTTGGCCAGAGGTTCCCTAATCAGAAGTCAACTGAGCTTTATGTCAACCATCCACTTTTCCACACATTTTCACAAAGCTACAAATGCAACTCAGATAGTTAGACCATGTATCTACAGACAATGTGTACTGTCCAGGTAGATTGTAAGTCGGCTGCTGAACACGCATTACTGTAAATGATTGAAAAAGGAGCTCCATTTGGGTTTCTGAGCTGATAAGGAAATGTTCTAAACACTAATGAATGAAATGAATTAACAAATTAAATTGGATGTCAGTGAAGGGAACGTACATTTGTTATGCGAAGCATTGCGCTATAGGCCTACCTGTTAGCAACATCTATGTATTTTTGGTGAACGTCACAATGAGTAGTTGTTTAGTGGTACAAGCATCACTATAATGAACTCGGGTTATGTGAAAAGACTACCAAGTATGGACATTTATTCTAAAAGATAAGTAAGGCATAATGCCTGACGAGGTGTCCATTATCAGGGGAGGTGTCTATTTCTGATAATAGACACCTCATCAGGCATTATTCCTTATTTATACATAGTCATGCAATGCTAAAAGGGGCTAGATTTTGTTCCAGAATGTTTTTTTTTTATTCCATATTTGTGTGTTTCCACAGGTACAAGATGATCCAGCAAAGGAGAAACCTCTCAGAGGACGAAAAGCCTTGCTGTTCAGAGCTCCTCACACTTCACGATAAAACCAAGAGAGAGTGGCAGCTGGGGAAGACAAAGGTGCAGCTCCTATACACACACACACACACATACACACATATACACACACATACACATAAAAAAACATGCCCAGACTTGTTTTTTTCTGTCACTTTCCAGTGAATTGCAGTTGACTCATGCCCTGGGTTCTTCCAGTAACCATAAACAATGCAGGAGTTTAAGTTTTCATATCACTTTTCCACTTTTGCCACAAAAGAGAAGTTTATCTTTTTTGGTTGTTGCTCTCTCTCTCGAACGTGGACGGCAGAGTTTAACTGTAGGCTCAGGGAGAAGTTGACACTTTTAGTTCACGTCTTTCTTTAAGGCCACAGAAAGACCGCCAGTATACCTTCTGGTTACCAACACGTTCCACAAAAACATTGCTTCAGAGCTTTTGTTTAAACACGAGTCGATAGATATGCCCCATTTTGGCCTAAAAAAAAAAAAATGAGAGTTTGAGAAAATGTGTGAAACTTTGAGACCAAGTTGAGCTTGTGTCATTCCTAAACCGTTAATATGCACCAGAGCCTCTGTGAGTCATGTCCCAAAGATTTGTCTGACCGGTTGTGGTCAAGCTGCAGAGCTCTCTTTGACAAGTTTCTCTGTTAAACGAGAAAACTGACCATGTTCCTGTAACTGTAACTCAGAACAGGGACTTGCCGTAACCTCAAGACAATCCTGTAGGAGCCGCGGTGTTTCCCCCAACCTACACTCACCGACCTGTGCATTAATCCAGAAACTGTCCGTGTTGAGTAATAAGGATGCAGACTTACAGTGAAGGCATGCCTTTTTTTTTTTGAAGAAGAAGAATTTTAATAGCTCTATGTAGCAATGTGAAGCTCATTCGGCTCTTTATTTATAAGAAAGATCAGCTTTGACTGACTTGTTCGGTCGGGCTGCACAAAGCCAAGAGAAGTTATAAAGGAAACAGCTTTTATGGAGTTCTTTTGAAATCAGCTAAACTCGCATCTGACCCCCTGTTCCTTCCTGCCTTCAGATGTGGTTCCCGTGCGGCTGAGACTTCGCATTTGCCGTTTCCATTTCAGACACTTTTCCTGTAATATCCCGTTCACAGCACTCTGTGAACGGTGTCAGCCTGCACACACGGCAGCGCCGAAATATACGGCGAGACAGGAGAAGTGATGCAAGCCGTATGTACGGTGGGGGAAACTAACTCTTCACATAACCCTGAACCCATCGCCCCAATGGTAAAACATGGTGGTGGCATCATTATGCCGTGGGCCTGCTCTCCTTTAGCAGACGCATGTTGGTTGTAGCTGACGAGGAATATGACACAATCCTGGAAGAAACCTGTTAGAGGTGGAAAAAGACTTGGGCAATGGGGCGGAGCTTCACCTTCTTGCAGGGAAATGACAGATACAGCCAGAGCTCCCATGTAGAAGGGCTTTGATTAAAGTATATTGATATATTAGTCAAAGTCCAGACCTAAATCCAGCCGACAAACCGTTTTAAGACCTTTTTTTTTTTTTGCAAAAAAAATGAATCTGCAAAGATTTCCCCAAAAGCTTGCAGCTGTAATTGCAACTACGGGTGGTTCAACAAGATTTCCACAGAGGAGCCTGAAAAGATAGGTTTAAAATATTTCCCTTCCCTAGTTAGGCAGTGCTTTGTGTTGGTTAATTGTTCCAGTGCGGTACATCAATATTTGTGGTACTAAAGTTGAATCACTTTTCAAAAAGTTGGGTGTGTGAATAGTTTTTGCAATGCACCGTATGAGACTACGTTCCTCGGCTCAGGAACTCGTGTTTCTGGTGGCAGTGTTTTTATTCCTGGGTTCTGGATAATGTTGTGTGCCGACGGTCTACGGTTCTTTCTGTGTGGGACCAGCTGTGTGTAATTACGTGTGCGCTGATTGTGCGCGAGGGGAAGTGTGCGCCCTGAATTAAGGGACTCGGGGTTGATGTTTGCCGGCTTGCGCATTTATTTGAGAGCCGTTTGTTTTACAGACGGGGGAAGGATGTGGACGAAAGGGGGAAGCTTCCTTCTCTTGCGGGCTTTTCACAGAGTCGGGCAGAGCTGCAGCTGTGGGATCCTTTGATTAGTAGAACATCTGGGAAACAAACACACAAACACTTTAGGGTCCCCCCCCCTGAAAGAAAGAACAAAAAACAAAAGCTCTTCTCCAGGAGAGTAAAATGCTCACACAAGCCGCCCTAATCTCTTATAGCAAAGGTGAAAATGTTGGAGAAAAAAAAGTTTTCAGGAGTGAGGCAAGGGTTAACAAAAGCACTTTTTTCCCTTCCCTCATGAGACCAAGAAGGGGTGTGGCTTTCTCTCTGGACACCAGCCACCATCCCTCCCCCTCATATCCCTTCATCCCTCTCTCTCCCTGCCTCTCCCCTCCCTGTTTTCTTTGCCTTTCTGCCTGCATACCTCAGTCAGGCTACCAAGGCAGCAGTAGCAGCAGAAGAGGAAAGGCTCAGGAAGGGACGGCCGTGAACACAATGAGGCTCTGCAGCAGCAGCAGTACCGCTGCCCTCTGTCAGTCCGTTTTCCTGCCCGTGCTGCTCTGCAGTCAGGAGGACCAGCTTGCCCGGTAGCTGCAACTGCACCGCAGCTTCCTCCGCAGTGACCGGCAGCAAACAGGGGGCCCTTCACATCTCTGTGGGCACCCCCTTTTCTTTACCCTACAGCCTTACCACGAGTAGGAACTAACCCATCCTCTTTGTCATCCCCCCCCCCCACGCCCCATCCTCGCCTCTCTGCCACCCTCCCGTCGGCCGTGGCGCTGCCCGTCCTACAGGTGTTCTTGAAGGAGGCGCTGGAACAGAGGCTGGAGAAGGAGAGGGAAGAGGTGCGGCGCAGGGCTGGCATGGTGATCCGCGCCCACATCCTCAGCTATGTGGCAAGGTAAGTGATTGGGCAGGAGTGGGGGGGGGGGGGGGGGGTTGGAGGAGGAGAATGTGTCTTGGATGGCTGAGTGGCAGCAGCAGTTGTCAGTGTTTGTTTTGTGGCGGAAGGTATGCAGCTTGTGTGTCGGTGTGTTTGTGTGTACACGATGGAGGCTGAGGGTGGATTAGGTGCTTTCGTGCACGGCTCTCTGGCAGAGTTATCTCTCCGCCGTACGCACACGCGTTCTTTCTGGACTCGGATCTTGCTGAGCTGTGCATGGCCCCCCGTCATTGGACAGCCAGTCGTTGTTGCAGAACTTCTGGTTGTCTCTTGAGAGCCATCGTTTGGGATCGTCTCAGGTACAATTAAACTCTAAGGTTATAGGAAAACAAGCTTTTACAACCTAATGACATAACGTGGTTATTGGTGTTCTTTATTGTATTAGCATGACTCCCAGGACAGTTAATTTTATAAAATGTAGTGGCAGTACTAGAAGTTAAGAAGGGAGGAATAATTTTGACAGTACAAGAGACTGAAACAATCATACTTTTTAAAATATATCTTGCAGCTATGTGTTTGGTGAATAATAAAAAAGTTGTTTCCTATAAACATTTCCTTTGCCAAAGGACTCATTAAACTGCAACTCATCCTGATCACAACATCCTCGCAGCGGTCGTTTACGACATCCGTGACATTGTGTCACAGTGGTGGCAGCATCATCATGTGGGGATGCTTTGGTTCAGTAGAATCTGCTCAGAGTTGGTGGGCGGAGCTAAATACAAGACAGTCCTGGAGGTAAACCTGCTGGAGGCTGGAAACAACTTGAGACAGTGTCAGAGTTTTACCTTCCATCAGAACAATAACCTTACATACAGCCAGAGCTACAATGGGATGTTTTAGAACAGGGGTCACCAACATTTCTGCAACTGAGAGCTACTTCATTGGGTTTTGTGTCATATGAAGGGCTACCAGTACTAACCTTTGAACTAGAAGATTCAAAGTTTGCCTTAACTTTATGTAAAATAATAAAAAATGTCATGCTTTGTTATAGTTATTGTCATTTTTAAATCTATATAAATTAGTGTTGCGCCGATGCCATTTTTTGGCCCCCAATACCGATACCCGATACCTGGCTGTGCAGTATTGGCCGATACCGATACCATCTGTTTGATATTGATGTGTGTGTATATATGAAGAACTGCATGCTACTTAGGGTAGTAGAACTTTTTATTGCCAACCTGGAATTGGTAACAATAGTTGAATAAACTTTTGGCTCTCAAATGCCAAAATAGTGCAACATTCATGAACTTATAGAACATGTATAATACTAGTCGGGAGAGAGAAGGCTGCGTTCAAGTGACATACAAACATCAAAATGGTATCGGTGCCCTATTTGTTGGTACTCGCCGATACCGATACCACCATTTTAGTGCTGGATCGGGGCCCCGTCCCATACTGGTATCGGTATCGGTGCAACACTATGCAGTTGTGATTAAACAAGAGGAGTAACTGAATACAATAAAGTTTTGGTGGTGGATTGTGGTGGTGGACCATGTTGGTGACCCCTGGTTTAGAAGGAAGCAAATTTCTGAGCTAAGTCCAACAGGGAACCTCTTGAGGAAGATTTGAAAATGAATGTCCACAGATGGTCTCTGTCCAACTTTGCAAAGAATGGAAAGAAACTTGTCCATTATAAATTGAATCACAATCATAATATCTACCCATGCATTATCTGCTTGGATGCACTATTGGGTACACTATAATATTCCTAGTGCCAAACGTGAAAAATTTACATGCCAGTGGTATAGTTTATCTGTAGGGTTGACTTTTCATGCCCTTCCTGCTTGGGATGTACTTTGTTCAGTCCGGTGAGATGCTAAACCTCACCCAGAGTAGTGGGACATAGTGAAGAACCAGGAAACTGTGGGTTTATAATAATCAACATCAACACTGTAGACTTAGACAACTTTATTTGTCATTGTGTATGCACAGAGTGCGTACAGAACGAAATTTAGTTGCATATTGTGCAAGGGCATTTGTGCAAGAATACAGCTTGTAATTTACAGTAGATTTAATACTCAGCAGTAGTATCACAATTACATGTTTTTCTTGATATTGTGCTGCCCTAGAGATTTGGAATGGCTCCACCTGACAGCAGCCTGACCTACTTTCTGATTAATTATCTTGAAATGTCAGTGCACCTATCGAGCGTTAAACGTTCATCCTCAGATAACCAGCTGAAAGTTACTTTTGAAAAAACTAAAACAAAATCACAGAAGAAGTATAACCTGTGACCTGTCCCAACACTGTACGACTCTGTGAATTTTACACCCATCATACCATTGTGCATGCTATTTACAAAATAGGGGTGCAGTAGAAGTGACGAAGGCTTAAAGAACGCCTCTTGGTTTGTAATTACATATTTACAAATTCCTCTATATTCTGATTTTTACTATGGATTTCTCTATGATGGAAATCAAAGGGGAATTGAAATGAGTCTCTTCTCTTCACAATAGTTGTTAAACATCTGCACATGCACGCTCCCCATAGGCATTTAAACCGACTGTACTCCACCTGCATGCAGCCGAATATAAGGTTACATAGTACAGTCTAAAGCTCTGCTGGGAGAGAATAATGGGGCTGATGACTGCGTCCAGGTTGAGGGTTTCCTTCCCCTCTGACTCGTTTGTACTGAAGGCAGAGACTCTGGAAGTTCCCCAAAGACACAAGTTCTGCCTTTGTGTTATTACACGTAACACTATATCAGCTCAGAGTATGTCCTGACACTGGAGGAAGCCAGTGTTATGATTAATGTGGAGGATAGGTCAGATTGAGGGTCACTGGGGTTGAGGCAGCGTGTGTGTGTGTGTGTGTGTGTGTGTGTGTGTCTGTGGTCCCCAGAAAGTCCTGCACTGTTTGGATGTGTCCATGTTTATGTGCATCTAATGCACGTGCGGCGTGTGGGTGTTGGGGCTGAGTCACAGTGCTAGACACAGCAGCCTGCAGAGGATTTGGCACAGCCTCATCAGACCTACCAGCCTTTTTTTTCTTTCCAGGGTGTTTATTTAAAGAGAGAGCCTCAGCAGAAACAAAGATGCACCCATCAGAACAGTGTTGGCTCTGAGCTGCCGATTCAGATTTTAGCCTATTCCAATTTCTCTTTAAAAACAGTAAAATAAGAAGAAGCTTTAAAAGTCTTTAGCTCAATTCATTTATAATAAGAAGCGACATCACCCCATGTGTGAGGGTGTAGCTGCTGTAAAAAAAAAAAGCGTCTTACCATTTTAAAACTAAGATAAGCCATTTTGGCAATTAACATTAGCATTAAGTGCAGCTAGTATTACTACAACTACAGCTCCTCTGTGAGGTCACTTGATTGAAACAATGACTTCACATTTGACATAGACTTGTGGTCAGGGACTTTAATTATTATGTTGTAAGTTATAGCATTCTTTAGAGCGTGTTTATTATTTAAAGTTGGCAATACATGTTTTAAATTACCCTTAGGAAGTGTTTTCTTAATAATCGTAAAAATTCTCAGACTCAGAGGAAGGAGAAGAAAAACCCTCTAAGGAAATATAGTGCAGTATTCAGTGAAGTAGGTGACTGAATAGTGATTTTCACTACATCAGAAAGACAAACTTAAAAGCGCTTTGTTTGATTAGTTCAGAAATTCAAGATTAGCAGATGTTAATCGGCTGGTCGCCGAGGCAAAAACTCGGGCGTGGGAAGAGTTCGGAGAGGCCATGGAGAAAGACTTCCGTACGGCTTCGAAGCGATTCTGGTCCACCATCCGGCGTCTCAGGAGGGGGAAGCAGTGCAGTACCAACACTGTTTACAGTGGGGGTGGTGTGCTGCTGACCTCGACTCGGGACGTCGTGCGTCGGTGGGCGGAATACTTCGAAGACCTCCTTAATCCCACCAACACGTCTTCCATTGAGGAAGCAGAGCCTGAGGACTCTGGGTCGGGTTCTCCCATCTCTGGTGCTGAGGTTGCCGAGGTTGTTAAAAAGCTCCTCGGTGGCAAGGCTCCGGGGGTGGATGAGATTCGCCCTGAGTACCTTAAGGCTCTGGATGTTGTGGGGCTGTGTTGGTTAACGCGGCTCTGCAACATTGCGTGGACATCGGGGGCAGTTCCCCTGGATTGGCAGACTGGGGTGGTGGTCCCCCTATTTAAAAAGGGGGACCGGAGGGTGTGTTCCAACTACAGAGGAATCACACTCTTAAGCCTCCCTGGTAAGGTCTATTCAGGGGTTCTGGAAAGGAGGGTCCGTCGGATAGTCGAATCTCGGATTCAGGAAGAGCAGTGTGGTTTTCGTCCTGGCCGTGGAACACTGGACCAGCTCTATACCCTCAGCAGGATTCTTGAGGGGGCATGGGAGTTTGCCCAACCAGTCTACATGTGCTTTGTGGATCTGGAGAAGGCATTCGACCGTGTCCCCCGGGGGATCCTGTGGGGGGTACTCCGGGAGTATGGAGTACCGGACCCTTTAATAAGGGCTGTCAGGTCTCTGTACGACCGGTGTCAGAGTCTGGTCCGCATTGCCGGCAGTAAGTCGAACTCGTTTCCAGTGAGAGTTGGACTCCGCCAAGGCTGCCCTTTGTCACCGATTCTGTTCATAACTTTTATGGACAGAATTTCTAGGCGCAGCCAAGGTGTTGAGGGGATCCGCTTTGGTGGCCTTAGGATTGCGTCTCTGCTATTCGCGGATGACGTGGTCCTATTGGCTTCATCAGGGCGTGATCTACAGCTCTCACTGGAGCGGTTCGCAGCCGAGTGCGAAGCGGCCGGGATGAAAATCAGTGCCTCCAAATCCGAGACCATGGTCTTGAACCGGAAAAGGGTAGAGTGCCTTCTCCGGGTTGGGGAGGATGTCCTGCCTCTGGTGGAGGAGTTCAAGTATCTTGGGGTCTTGTTCACGAATGAGGGGAAGATGGAGCGGGAGATCGACAGGCGGATTGGTGCAGCGTCTGCTGTGAAGCGGGCGCTGTACCGATCCGTTGTGGTGAAGAGAGAGCTGAGCCAAAAGGCGAAGCTCTCGATTTACCGGTCGATCTACGTTCCTACCCTCATCTATGGTCACGAGCTTTGGGTCGTGACCGAAAGAACGAGATCCCGGATACAAGCGGCTGAAATGAGTTTTCTCCGTAGTGTGTCTGGGCTCTCCCTTAGAGATAGGGTGAGGAGCTCAGTCATCCGGGGAGGACTCAGAGTAGAGCCGCTGCTCCTTCACGTCGAGAGGAGCCAGTTGAGGTGGCTCGGGCATCTGGTCAGGATGCCTCCTGGACGCCTCCCTGGAGAGGTGTTCCGGGCACGTCCCACCGGGAGGAGACCCAGGGGAAGACCCAGGACACGCTGGAGGGACTATGTCTCCCGGCTGGCCTGGGAACGCCTTGGGATTCCTCCTGAGGAGCTGGCCCAAGTGGCTGGGGAGAGGGACGTCTGGGCCTCCCTACTGAAGCTGCTACCCCCGCGACCCGACCCCGGATAAGCGGAAGACAACGGACGGACGGACAGATGTTAATCTTTCTATCGTTTCCCTTTAAAAACAAATACATATTTATATTTTAAATTGGGAAAATATCATGCTTTATCAATTTACGGAGTGTTTTAAATCCATGTGAATCCGTATTTTTCCACGTGAATCTGAAATCCTAACATACAGCAATGCAGTGTTACAAGCAGCTTTTGACTTGACTTGGACTTGGCCTGCAGAGACTTCAGATGCAACTTACCTTAACTACGATTTACTAAATCCAGCATGTTTCATGGCAGACCAAAACTGAAAGCACTTCTGGAGAAAATAATATTTGCCTTTTGGACTTTTTTGTGGTTCAACCTTCATGTTATCTGCTGAATGTCTTGCTCTCTCACAGCAGGAATGAATGACAGAAATGTGTTGCGATGTTTTGACATGTTTCAACAAGTTGAAGGAAGCACTGTAGTTTTCTTTGAAATACCCTGTTCCTATTTCTCTTTCAAAACAATAAGATAAGAAGCTTTAAAAGGTTTTAACTGCTAAGTGCAATTATTTTGAAATAGGAGCGGAGGCGACATCACGCCATGTGCGTGGCTGCAATTGATGTAAAAATGAGTTGGACCATTTTAAAGCAAAGATAAGCCTTTTTAGCGTTTTATATTATTATTTAGTGCTGCTTATGATGTTGTAGCCCGTTAATTTTTCCCCATTATAGTTCAAAAACTTGCTTTAAATCCAAGCATTTAAACCAATGTAGAGTGCAACCTCTACTTCGCCACTGGGTGACAGTAAGCAATAGTATGATATTCAGCT
Organism: Fundulus heteroclitus; assembly: GCF_011125445.2. Lineage (NCBI taxonomy): Eukaryota > Metazoa > Chordata > Actinopteri > Cyprinodontiformes > Fundulidae > Fundulus > Fundulus heteroclitus. The sequence continues at coordinate 29,562,668 of NC_046367.1, read as the reverse complement.
GTCTTGGCCTAGAAGAAATCAATGCCTGGATGTGCCAAAATTTTCCTCATTTGAATAAAAACAAACAGAAGTAATACATTTTGGACCAATAGAGGAGAGATCAAAAGTTAGCACACAGCTTTAGTCGCTTCAGCTAAAAAACACTAATCAGGCCCGAAATCTGGGAGTAGTAATGGACTCAGACCTGAACCTCCAAAAGCATCTAAAGACAGTTACAAGGTCGGCTTTCTATCACCTGAGGAACATTTCTAGGATTAAAGGACTAATATCTCAGCAGGATCTGGAAAAACTAATCCATGCGTTTATCTTTAGTAGAATTGATTACTGCAACGGTGTTTTCACAGGTCTGCCAAAAAGTGGGTCAGACAGCTGCAGCTGATCCAGAACGCTGCTGCCCGCGTCCTCACTAATACTAAGAAAGTAGAGAACATCACCCCAGTTCTAAAGTCCTTACACTGGCTCCCTATATCTCAGAGAATAGACTTTAAAATACTTCTGTTAGTCTATAATTCCCTGAATGGTTTAGCACCTAAATACATTACAGACTTGTTATCAGTGTATCAACCATCCAGACCACTCAGGTCTTCTGGCTCCAGCCTTCTCTGCATATCTAGAACCAGAACCAAACAAGGAGAAGCAGCATTTAGTTCCTATGCTCCACTTTTCTGGAACAAACTTCCAGAAAATTGTAAAGGTGCGGAAAGCCTGAGTTCTTTTAAATCAAGATTAAAAACACATTTGTTTAAGATTACCTTCAACTGTTCTAGTTAACTGAATCACCACTTTTTAGTTCTTTTTTTTCTATCTACATTTTATTCCTACTTGCTTTTATTCTGTTTTATTTTGCTATATTTTAATCATGTAAAGCACTTTGCATTGTCTTTGTACTGAATTGTGCTATACAAATAAATTTGCCTTGCCTTGCCTTGGCCCCCATGTTGCACGAAGCAGCAGCAGCAGCAGCAAAAAAGCGATTAGCACAAGCTAAAAAAACACGAGACAAGGCAGAGACAGCAAATACGAATTTAAACTGATTTGGAAAAAAATGTATTCTCAAGGATAAGCTAACCTGATACTTTGCGGAAAATCCTTGTAAGAACTGAGAAAAGAAAAAACAGTCTGGTCATCTATAGGGCATCTCTCCAGGTGGTTGGGTGATTTGAGTTGTTGAGAGCACTCAAGGATTGGTATTTAGTTGAATAAGATCTGGTCATATTTGTCTTTTCTTTCCTTTTTTTTCTGAATGCATTGTAAGTGTGACTTAAGTAAACTTCTGAGTCGATTAATAAGCCTACATTCATAAATCAAACTCTTTTTGTCCTGTGCATAATTTGGGCTTGAATCTGTGTTTTCTGACTACTAGACACCTACATGACCAACCTCCTCATCAAATCTAGATTTAGATAACTCCTACCTCATAATATAAGCCTGCTTACGAGCATAATTACCACAGCCGGGTTACAATTTCATGTTAAAGGCTGAAAACAACAAGTTTTCAGTCGGTAACAACTACCAGACTTGAAGAGTGCGAAAGCTGAAAATTGTCAGATTCTGGTCAACAATCAGTATGAGGCGGCATTTTCCGACACCTGTTTCTTTTTCTTTGAACATTTCCGCTTGCAGGAAACAATACAAGAAGGTCCTGTCCAGCGTCGTTACCATCCAGAGGAACTACCGTGCTCACTTTTGGAGACGTGCCTTCCTGCGCCTGCGCTTGGCGGCCGTCGTCCTGCAGAAACACCGCAGGGGACAACTCGCCCGCTGCCTCTGCCGCAAGCTTAGGGAGGAGGAGGAGGAGAAGAAAAGGAGAGAGGAGGAAGAGGAGAGGAGGCGGCTAGAGGAGGAGGAGAGGAAGAAGAGGATGGAGGAGGAGGAGAGGAGAAGGAGAGAAGAGGAGGAAAGACAAAAAGAGGAGGAGGAGGAGAGGAAGAGGAGGGCCGATGAGGAGGAGCAGAGACTGAAGGACAAAGAAGAACAGCAGAAATTGGCAGCTAAAGGGGATAAAACAAGGTAGTGTCTAGTTTTATTTTATTTTCTATGTAGCTCTTTTACTTTGTGCCCTGACTCATAAAGTAATATTTTATCTTTAGGAACTCCCTTGTGAATGGTGCTTGCCCCAATAAGGTAACTCCATTTAATCGTCTGCATCTAAAGTATAAACTCAAACGTGAGGCGTGCGCAGAGGTTTGACTTTTCTGAACTCATCCCGTTAACAGAAGGAGATTACCCCGACCCCGTCCTACAACCACACCTCAGAGGAGGAGAGCCGCCAGATGGAGGAGATCCTGCGTCTGGAGAGGGAGATCGAGCGCCTGCAGAAGCAACAGGAGGACGGCGTGTCCCTCCTCGGGGACGTTTCCCACGAGGAGCTGCGTCAGATGAGGGACGCCGAGATCTACAGGCTGGAGAGGGAGGCTTCCCGCGTAGCAACCGAGTTCCTGGAGCTGCTGGACTTTGGAGGGCTGGAGCCGTCGCTCTCAAGCGAGGAAAATCTCCACGAGGCTAACGAGTCGGCGGCTCCTCTGGCCGAGGAGGAGGCGGACGAGGGTTTCCCGACCGAGGACGAGTGCGTTCCCTTACCGGATTTTCCCCCGCCGGCTGTGGTTCCTCTTGATAAAGACGTGTTCCGGAGCGTTCCCCCTCCTCCCCCTGCATTTGCAGAGGGCGCCCCGGTGTCCCCGTCCTCAGGCGCTCGCTCCGCTCCGGAAAAACTCCCCCCGGCCCCCGTAAACGGACTCAGTCAAACCTCGGTTTTCACAGACCCCCAAACCCGCCCCCCTCCTCCTTCGCCACACGTAGCCGTTAACGGAGAACGGCAGCCGTGCCAGAGGAACAGCAGAACGACAGATTTTGTGCCTTTGAACGACGTGCCATCGCAGTCAAACCTGCCGGACGCAGAGTCAGACTACGACCAGGAGGAGTTTGAGGAGGCTCACGGGAGCTCAGGTGCTAGCATCAACGATGGCCATATCACAGACGAGGAGGTGGTGCGGGAATCCTCCTGCACCCAAAACAGCCTGGACTCCTTCAGAGGCAGCTCCGACTCGGTAAGGAAAGGCGCCGTTCCTAACTTCAGTTTTGACCTATTTAACGTTTTCCTCTCTTGTCCGATTGCAAAGACGCACGCCGGTGTATTTAATTGGTATTTAGCATAAAAGACCAACATCAAGTTGTGCATACTTGCGAACTGGAAGGAAAATAGCACACTATCATGAAAGGTTTTTTTTAACGGATAAGAATCATAGAGTGTGACTGTTTAGGGTTGTCGTCCACCTGCGAGGTTAACCTCCACCACAGTCTTTTTCAAATTCAATTCAAAAATACTTAATTTATCCAAAAGGGATAAAAGGTTTTCCTCCATAATTGCTTTGCAATCAGCTCCATCCATCCTCACTTCACCTTTGCCTGCATTCCCTTCCATCCCCAAAGCATAATACTGCCACCACTATGTTTCACTATGGGGGAAGCTGTGCTCAGGGATGTGCAGTGATAGTTTTTCTCAATTTTTAAATTAAATTACATTTCTTCTTGCTACTTTTAAAGGGTGGATTTGTTGAACGCGCAACTAAAAAGTGTCCTAGAAAGAGATACCCCCACCTGAGCTGTGGATCCTAGCAGTTCCTCCAGAGTGACCATGGGCCTCTCAGCTGCTATTGTCCCACTTAGTTTTAATTTTCAGATGTTTATTTTTTTAACAGTGACCCGTGAGATGTTAGAATTTTGGCATACAGTACAACTGTAAACTGCACCCTACGTTTAGTTTCTTAAGAACTTAATCCCTGATCTGTCTGGTGTTTTTCTACATCTCCATGCTGTTTGATTACTGATGTTCTCCAACAAACCCCTTTGGCCTTCACAGAGTAGCTGGATTTCAGAATCAGAATCAGACATACTTTAATATGGTTTCCTTATATAGGACATTTTTTGACCAATCTGTATAATCTGACCCAATCCGTATAATATGATTGAACTTGATTTTGTAAAGTGCCTCGAGATGACATGTTTCATGATTTGGCGCTATATAAATAAAATTTAATTGAATTGAATTGAATTAATAATCCCAGAGGGAAATTACTTTTGTTACACGCTCCAGATATTCAGATATAGAAACATTTATATATATAACTATAGATCCAAATAAAGTGATAGTGATGTCACTACGATCAAGTTGCGCGCATGTGGACTTCATTTGCTAACTACGTGACTTAACTGGTTGCAAAGTATATTATTTAATGACATGAGGATTTCTATTTGTACAAAATAAATTTATCTTTACAGTGATGCTTTGCTGTGTTTATTGCATAAAACCTAAATTTTATGCAATGTGGGAGTATCTCTTTCTAAGACAGGTCTAGGCCAGATTTTAGTTGCGCGTTCAACAAATGTGCCCTTTAAAAGTAGCAGTGATGCTTTGCTTTGTCTATGTCATAAAATTGAAATAAAATACATAGAAGTTTGTCGTTGGGACGTGACTAAATGTGTCCTAGAGGTTTGTAAACTTTTGCGAGTCATTGTATTATAATCCAAATAGGTCAGAGTAGTGTCTAAGGCAAGTAGACTCAGTCAATCCAAAAGAGCAAATGATTTTAATGAAGAAACGTGAAATTAGCTTAAGAATTATAATTATGTAAGAAGAATAAGTTTATTATCCGTTTATTAATTTGCTTTAACTTATGACTCCTCCACATGTGGTCTTTTTTGCTGTGTGGTCTGTCGCCGCTACCACAAGGCTGATAACAACCGAGGTGAAATCATTTGCTTTGGCTCTGCGGATGTGCGTCTGAGCCGAAACGCAAGATACCGCTGGCTTAGCAGAGCCCTCCGTCCGCACTCTGTCCCATCAGCAGAATGTCGTAGGGAAAGAAAGAAAGATGGTGTATGTGTTGGCATGTAGAAACGTGCATCTGTGTCGGCGTGAAGCGACGGCTTTTAAACATTTCTGTCGGCGAGTTCAGGCAGAATGTCAGAAGTGAAATTACGAAATTGTGCGGCTCTAATTTAGGCAGTCATTATACTTGTTGCTCGTATACGGGGGTCTACGCATACGTGTGTTAGCCTTTTCTTCACCTTGTTGCTGTGTGTTTCACCTTCACCCACGGCCAAGCGACGTCACAATGCTGCTGTGTTTCAGTTCATTGACAGCGACGAGGAAAACGACGGCTACGTGGACACAGATGAGGAGATTTCTAATGGGAGGGTGACTTTGCTGAATGGCAGCGGGCCTCCATATTTCCATGGCTACCTCTACATGAAGGGTGAGTACCGAGCCACTGCCCAGGAGGCATGCAAAGCATTAATGCACAGCTCAGCACAGCTTGGACGTGCAGTCTGTCTCTGTCTCGCAGACGGATACAGACTGCACACTGCTGCTTGATATTTTGGACTTTTAGTTACTTGAAGAAACATTTTTCGCCAAATATCTCTTCAGATGATGAGTTTTGTGCATTTAACTCAACAGGGGGACTCATGATTCCGTGGCGTCGGCGCTGGTGCGTCCTCAAAGACGAGACCTTCATGTGGTTCCGGGCCAAACAGGACTCCCTCAAGTCCGGCTGGCTTTACAAAAAAGGTGGAGGGATGTCCACTTTGTCTCGCCGCAACTGGAAGATGCGCTGGTTTGTCCTGCGCGAGGCCAAAGCTCACGTACTTCGAGAACGACAGCGAGGAGAAGCTGAAGGGAACGATAGACATCCGCGCAGCCAAGTGAGAAACCTTGAATAAATGTCATACGGTCTAAAGTATTCGCACACCCTGAAAGTATTTTGCAATTTATCATACTACAACCATGAGGATTTAATTTGCTCAAGTAGGATTTTAAGCGATAAACCAACATAAAGTGGTGCATAATTACCTGGTAGAAAGGAGATGATAAACAGGTTTACAAAGTTTACCCAAAAAATCTGAAAAGTGTGGTGTGCATTTGTATTCAGGCCCCTTTTCATTTAGTACCCCTAAATCAAGTGCAACAAATTCCCTTCTGAAGACACACTTTTAGTAAACGATCTCTACAAATGACAACTATTAAATTGTTCTGTCACAAATCTGCGCTTGAAGGAAAGGAAGCCCCCTTTGCAGGATACCGCAGGTCATGTAGTTGAAACATCAAACATGTAGGGGAAGGTGCTCTGGTCAGATAAAATGAAAGTTAAACTTTTCGGGCAACATGCCGAGGGTTATGTGAAAAACACTGTCCTAAATGACACTGCGGTAGTGGCAGCATCATGCTGTGGGGATGTTAGCTCTATGAAATATTAATTCAAGGATGCAGAATTCATATGATTTTTCGATGCACTTTTTTGTCCATCATTGTGCACCATTTTGAGTTGGTTTATTGCATAAATTTCTGAGTATAATTTGTTGAAATCTGTGGCAGTAATAGGACAAAATGTTAAAAGGTGCAACGTGTATGAATTATTTTTGCAAGCACCTGCAGTGATGATTATACTACTTTTTTTAACAAAATAACTCTGGGTGTTTATAAAGGGAGATTGTGGACAATCATGAGAAGGAAAACGCGCTGAATATCGTCACGGAGGAGAGGACTTATCACATCTACGCAGAGTCCCCTGAAGATGCCAGGTGAATTTATATTCCCGTCGTTCCCAACCATCTTGTTCTCTTCCGAGCGGCACTTTCTTTTATTGGCTCGACCCGAAAGTGCAGAAATGAAGTTCCCCCTTGTGGTTGCCCGGTGGAAGTTCACGGTTTAATTTGCAATTATGTGTTTGCTGACTTTGTGTTTTTTGAACTCCCTCTGACCCACTCAGTGGTTGGTTCAATGTGCTGAGTCGGGTCCACAGCGCCAGCCCGGAGCAGCTCCTGGAGATGCACCACGAACAGGCCAACCCAAAGAATGCTGTGGTGAGCGCCTCGGCTCCAGCCTCAGCTATTTCATTTTATTTTATTTCACAGACAGCGCCGAAGGACCATGTAACTGATTCTGATCTGGTTCCGTTTTGAGGTTATATTGTAATTTAGAAAATTAGAAACTGTAGCTCTCTGATCTGTACCAAAGGTTAACTTACTTGACCTGCAGTTTCTCTCTTGCCCCCTTTTAATAGCCGACAATAGCTGAAGTATTTTGCACTTTAAAAAGCAGATAATTTCCTTCACACCACTTTTTTTCTCTTTCTAGGGGACACTAGATGTGGGTTTGATTGATTCTGTTTGTGCCTCAGACAACCCAGACAGGTGAGTTTCTAAATACTCTTTCATCTAAAAACACCTTTCAATTTTTTTTCATATTTTGCCCCCAAAAAAATCTGACTTTCTTTACTCTTTTAACTGAGTCCTAACCAACAAATTTCTAGGCTTTTTGAAGGTATTTGGAATGTTTCTTTGGATTTTGGCTGCTCTCACTCTCTCGCGTTTTTAGTACCTCTTTGTAACATCATTGTGGTTGGTTGGTCTGTTAAAAATGTGGGGAAGACAAATGGAGAATAATAGCAGATAAAACAGGACTGTCAAGGTCCGGTTCATTTAAGAAAAAGCATTTAAATATAGTTAATATTAGTTAAATATAGTTGAGATTCTTTCCTATTTCACCCGATTTTATTTACTAGGCTGCAGTCAATATCTATTTTTACTGACTGGACAGGTATTTTGTTCAAAGTGCAGGAATGCTTACATTTTCTAACAGTATCCTAACGTAAATATACTTGTTTCCAAATGTATAACTCAACACATACAGCTACAGTTTTTAAAATCCCATGCCTGTCGAATGCTAGCAATGTTTTCCTCCAAAGCAGTATGCTGAGGCTAATGCTAGCATTAGCATGGCTCCTCTCTGTTTAATGACTCGTTGATTATTTCAGGGCAGTACCAGCAAGTTGTGTGCAGCCAGAACTTAACAGTAAAATCAGTTTTCCTGCTTTATACATTTACAGATCTACTTGTAAAATTAAAACTGCGATTTAAAAAAAAAAAAAAAAAAAATTGATTATACAAAATCTTGCAGCATGACTTGCTGGGGTTGTGACACCACTATCTGAAAATCATGTCTTTAAAAAAAATTGGAACAAAATCTGGTTCTGCTTTTTATGACAGGCTGCTGTTACGTGTAGAGAAGTAACAAATTTCGTAGTTCATCTCTTGGTCTTAATAGCCTTTTTATGCCACAATAATTCATAGATTACATAGTTCCTCCAAGTCAATTCATGCCTTCACCAGTTCTTAGCCTTATTTCATACCGTTCCTCTATTTCCAAGTAATTCTCATAACATTATATGGATTTCCAGTTTATCTTTCTTGATAACTAAGTATTTTTGATAAAATAGAGGTGAAAAAACCTAATCTTTCTAAACTTTATTATTTAGAAAGTTACCTTTTGAAAAGTTGATCTTACATGTTTTTTGTATATAATCCCTATATTGCTGCCAAATTAAGCAAAAACCTTTAAGATGATTTGAGAAGATCTCTGTGTTTTGCCAAATGTCAATTTGGGTCTGAATTACTCCCAACCCAAGGTGAGAAAACATTTCAAAGCAATTCATTTTCATTCCAGAAAATCTCAGATACAGAATTATTACGAAAAGCCAAAGTAATCAAATGACCAGCACCTTAAATGGTTTAACAGTTGAAGACATTCCTCTGTAAATGGTCGTTTACTCTGTAAATGGATAAGAAGCCAAAAGCCTCCAGAAATCTTAAAGGACTTTTTCACCAGACCATTTAAAATAGCTGAGAAAGGTGGAGGGAAGACGGATAAATCTGAGGTGTTGTGGCTTAACACTTTTGCAAAACGCCATTATATTTTTGAAGAAAAATCCCCAAAGTGACATTTTCTCTCTCCAGACCAAACTCCTTTGTGATCATCACGGCCAACCGAGTGATCCACTGCAACACAGACACGCCCGAGGAGATGCACCACTGGATCGGCCTGCTGCAAAAATCTAAAGGAGACACAAGAGTAGATGGGCAGGAGTTCCTGGTCCGAGGTGAGTCTGGTTCACCCGCATCCAGACAGCAGATTGAAATTGTAGGAATCTTCTTTAATGTTGAACTAAGTTCCTAGTTAAGTAGCGGTCCATGTCCGTTTCAATTATCAGGCTGGCTGCATAAAGAGATGAAGTCAGGAGCTAAGAGCACTTCCCTGAAGCTGAAGAAGCGCTGGTTTGTTCTCACCACAAACTCCCTCGACTATTACAAGTCGTCAGAGCGCAACGCCACTAAACTGGGAACCCTGGTCCTGAACAGCCTCTGTTCTGTGGTGCAACCGGATGAAAAAGTCTTCAAGGAGACAGGTCAGTTTAACATCAGTCGCTGCTATGATACAAATGTTTCAGTGTTTCCACGTTTTCTCTCTTTTTTTTTCTTTTTTTTTTTTGCACATCCTGATCTCTCACTCCTGCATGCATCCTGTGTCTCTTCTCTCCTTTCCTCTCAGGTTACTGGAATCTTATTGTTTATGGGCGTAAACACTCTTACCGGCTGTATACTAAGATGCTGAATGAAGCCATGCGGTGGGCGAACGCCATACAGGGAGTGATAGACAACAAGGTTCCCATCGAAACGCCAACTCAGCAACTCATCAGGGACATCAAGGTATAATAAACGTTTTCCGTTCGTCTCTCTTTTTTGTGACGCAGTCCCGGTTTATTGAGGACTGATGGCTTTAAGAATTCTCATGTTAAACATTTCATTAAGATATGGGCAATGACAAATATTCTCTCTAGTCTAGCAGACCTTTGGCAGGGACACACACGGTTGTGAAATGAGGTACTTGAACTGTGTGCTGTGCATTTCTTTTCTACAACAAAACCACTCTTCAATAAATTCCGATTTTTCTGACGTGATATTCAGTAGTAACCCTTGTAGTTTTAACTTGGCACAAACGTGTTTACACCAGATTTGAAACTTACCTAGAACGTGAAGGCTCTCTAGAGCAGGGGTGTCAAACGGTTCCGGCCCGCCGAACAATTTAGTCTGGCCCGGTGGGTAATTGCATTATCATTATTAAAAAAAAAAAATAATAATTTATTTTTTTCCAGTGTCCTGTCTGGCAATGTGGCAATAATAATTGTTGTCTTAATGCCAAAAAGTGCTCATCAGATTTGACTTTCACAAGTGGAGCAGTACTGCTTTTGCCATAGTGCTCCGCTTGATTTATGAATGTGAATAGTTTTATTATGATTCTTGCGGGGAATATCTCAATTGATATGGACACTACAATGGGAAAGTAGGAGAGGAAAGGAAGAACAAGAATAAAAAGAAAAGGTGAAAGAAAGAGGAGATAAAAGAAAGAGAATGATAAAACAATTATTGAAAAAAAACATGTACTTCGTTTAATTGAAAAGCTGCAGTTCCTATATTGTCCACGGGGGGCGCTGTGTTTGAATCAGCAGATGGTAGCACTGAGCTTCAGATGTGGAAAATTGATTTTAAATCATTTCTTAATTTTTATCTGTTTGATGTATTTTGTCATGCAGGACAGAGTTTTTAAGTTCCAAAAAATGTGAATAAATGTTTTTCAACATTGTACAATCACTGTGATCAGTTCTTATGCATAATGCACAAGAACAAAATGTTTAACTGAGTAAAAGTATTGTTGAAATTGCACATACTTTTCTTAAAAACGCTGAGGTTATTCATAATATATTGTGTAAAAGTGAAATTAATTTAATATAAAAATCAACAACAAGTCCACTTTTATTAGTTCTATTTAATCTTGCAATGAGTTTACTCGTGTGGCCCTCTTGAGATCAGATTAAGCTGTATGCGGCCCCTAGACCAAAATGAGTTTGACACCCCTGCTCCAGAGGGTCCTCGGGAAGTCCTCTACTGCGCTCTCCTTTCTGTGTGTCGGCTCCCTGACTGTTTTAAAAACGCACATGCCTTCCATTCAGAGATTGCGTTGGCTTAATATCGGGGTAGCTCGGGGTACTGGGTGAGCTGTGTGGGAGGTAATGGCAGCAGTGCTCTGGTGTAAATTAATCACCAGAAAATGTTAAAGCAGGACGGCGCTGGCCTCGTCCCAAGGCTATAACCTCATCACACCCACACTGGGCTGGAGGCGCTCCAAGAAAATTATTGTAACATTCTTGGCACCGCGGCCGCTATGTGCCGCAATGAACAATCTCTGCAACAATGAATGCTGCACTACCCTCAGGCACCTTTCACTTTGTAGAAATTACTACGCACTAGCCTTACCGGTCGACAGGGGGCTTCCAGGGCACGTCTCTCTTCGAATGGTGTCCAGACTTGGCTGTGCTGGTCGCTGGGAGACAGAAGGAAGTGTTTTTAGACTCGTTTCAAATGAAATTATACCTTTTCACGCTGTCAAAGCTACAGCGTCGTGTTCATTAGTAGCCATGAAAAACGACGAGGAAGGAGAAGACAGCGCGAGCCGCAAATCATAGGTTTTATCGTGTGTTTTTGCGATAGCCACACGTTGACTCATAACTCAACTTTAGTCTTTGAGTCCCTGAGCTGGCTGGCTGACTATAATCAGAGACGAATACAAAGGCTTGAGTTTTTATTATCTGCATCAGTCCTCCAGACAGAAAGCTGCTTAAAATTGCTTCATAAATTCTCAGCAAGGCTAAAAATTATTGTCGGGGTGCAGAAACCTCTAATACGAATAGGTGAATGTATCACATTGCAACAATGTTTGGCAACATCCTGATTCAGGATGTTCCCGGCAAATAAGATTGCCGGGAAAGCATTACAGGACATGTATTTGCCGAATGCTTTGAACATAATCAACGTACACGCCTGCTCTTACAGTGCAGCAATATTTCCACGCGCTCCAGCCATCTTTGGAATATGCTGTGAAGTGTAATTATTAAGAACCGGATAGTTAATAAAGGCATAAAATAACTATTTTGCTCTTCTGGTGGAACAGGAGAGCAGTTTGAATGTGGATGATGTGGAGCAGACGTACTGGAGGAACCCCATCCTGAGGCACACCCAGCATCCTTTGCACTCCCCCCTTCTACCTCTGCCTTATGGAGATGTCAGCGTCCACTGTGAGTGCCTTTATCCCTTTTTTTTTTTTTTTTTTTTTTTTTTTTACACTGCGTTCTGTCTTCTTAACTAGTCTTTTAGTTTATTTGATGTTTTAGTTTATGGTTTTCAATCAAAGTGATTGCAAATGAAAACTTGTGTCTGTGGAAACATTAACTGTAGCCCTCTTTATCTCGCTCAGTGCAAAAGGAAAAGGGTTATACCAGCCTGCAGGATGAAGCCGTGAAGATTTTTAACTCGCTCCAGGAGATGGAGGCCGTGTCAGACCCCGTGCCAATCATCCAGGGAATCCTGCAGACCTGTCAAGACCTGAGGCCGTTAAGAGACGAGGTTTACTGTCAGCTGATCAAGCAAACCAATCACGTCCCCCACCCCAACAGTCCCGCCAACCGTGTCCACTGGCATCTCCTGACCTGCATGAGCTGCACCTTCCTGCCCAGCCGAGGAATCCTGCGCTACCTCAAGTTTCACCTGAAACGGTGAAGATCTGTTTTTCGGGCCCGAGCGGTAAAGCGACGCAAAGCGTAAACCTCTGGTCTGAGCGTCTGTCTTTGTGTCTCCGCATTTTCATTTTCCTCCAGGATTAAGGAGCTTTTTCCGGGGACAGAGATCGAAATGTTCGCCCACTTCATCGGGGAGTCTCTGAAGAAGACGAAGACGAGAGAGTTCGTTCCGTCCCAGGAGGAGATCATGGCACTTCTCACCAGACAGGAAATGACCACCACAGTCTACTGCCACGGAGGAGGCTCCTGCAAGATCTCCATCAACTCTCACACCACCGCTGGGGAGGTGAGCGGAATACAATCCCTTGGTTACCGATAGCAAATTTGTTGGTAGGGAGTAAAATCCTACTTTAAGACTTCATTTTTCAGACATTATAACTCCTGTTATTACTTTGAAATACTTTTTTACAACCCGCTTTGCCAACAGCACAGTATTTAGTCTTCTGGTGAATCTTTTCTGGATTTATTTACCTTTTATATTTTGGATCATTGTCCTGATCAAAGATCCAATGATGAGATCCTCTGTTTTCTGTTAGAGGTCAATCGGATTGCTATTTATATTTTGCTGGTATTTCAAAGATTCATCGCCCCTTTCAGACCGTCATTCTGAAATTAACAACTAAACTGCAAAACCCTGTTACGTGTCATTTTACTACCATGCAAATCGATCAGCTGTGCGTGCTTTAAAGGCATGCTGCCGGGATCGAAGAACCAAAACGGCGGTCCATTCCACCCGGCAACATGCATAAGAAATATTTGGGGGATTTCCCCTGCATCTTGACTGAGTTCAGTTATTGCAGCCCTCGCGCTGGATTTCCAGAAACAGGATGTGCAAGTACAAAATAATGACGAGAAAAAAACAGTGTTTTGCTCAATTTTCTTCTATGTATTATCAGTATCATATCGTACAAGGGTATGAAGCAGGTACAACCGTACAAGCAGAAGACCTCACATAACTCCTGTCCTCAAAGCTCTACGCTGGTTTCCCGGTGTCTACTGCGTAAATTTAAAATGTTTTGGCACTAACCTTTACAGCCCTGCAAGAATAGGCTCCCTCTTAAACTATTCAGCCTTACCCTTCTGCTCGCAGTCTGAGATCTTCTGAACAGAAACGTGCTAATGCAAATCCATTTTAGGAAACAGGTTCTTCCTAGCTGTCGCATCCAGACTGTGGAATCCACTACCGCTTTATCTGCACAAACAACTAAAAACATTCTTTTTTTTGAAGCAAGCATTTTATACTCACTTCCCCCAAGGGCTGCTATGATTGTATGTATCTTATCTATATGTATTTTATTTTGTGGTGTTTTGTATTTTATCCCCTGTGCTGTAAAGCACTTTGTGCTCGTTCTTTACGATTTTGTAGTCCAAGCTCAAGAATGCCGAAGCGAAAAGTGAATGAGTGAATACATTCGGTCGTTTGGGTGTATTAACCCACACAATCTGTTACACCGTCCCCTAGCATACTACAGAAATGGCTGAACTGGGTGGAGTGGAATGCTCTGTGACCTGGAGGGGGGGCGGGGTGTCAAGTGCCTCATTTGCATTTAAAGAGACGTCACCAAAACAAATTGCTCTCAGACGCACCTCAGAACAGGAGCAAAAAACGGAGCTGTGGGGCAACAAAAACGAGGAATTTAGACCAAAGCGTTGCAGTTCCACTTTATATAGACCACAACTAAATCATTTAAATGTAAAAAAATTAATTACTGAAAAGCATATGTCCCCTTTAAAAGATACTCTTTAACTATGCTAGTAACATTTAACTAAACTAAGCAAAACACTAATAAAGAACAAGGATAAAGTAGCGAGAAGGAACAACAGAACAAACCTGAAACCAATAGCTGATAACATGATGCGGTTTTATCCCTGTTCAGTGTGAATATCTTTAAGAACCAAAGTTCGTTTTGATGTTGGGGATGAGGTCAAATTACCCGCTGAACTCTAACAGCTGCTAGATGATCATACAACCAGTTCACAAAGGAAAATAAGGGATTATTTTAATAAAAATTGTAAAAAAATAAAATTATAATTTGCTGAATTAGAAATAATAAAAATTTCAGAGGATTAATCCTTTAATATTGTGAGAACACGTTGAGCAAGTCCAAAGAACAGAGAAGCCGTCAGGTGAGCGGAGCTGCGGTTTCAAATGCCGTCTTCATCACGGCACTGAAAGGAAAACCGTGGAGAGAGTCAGACAGCCAGTTTCAGACGGCTTGTATTATATGTTTATGTCTGGTAGAGCTTTGGTGGATATAGAGGAAGCAGTCTTTTATTTAGGCAGCTAGGTAGACCCTCACACGTGTGTCGTCCCGAGTCTGGCCTGTTCAGAGCTGCAGCCAAAAAGAAAGAAATGCTTTTTCAGAAAAGTTTTTCTGCTTTCATGTCACATGGATCCAGCTGTGGCTGAGCTCCTCCTTCCTAGAAGCTGTTGTGAAAATGGGATATTGCTGTACTTTCTGCAATTCGAAATATTTATCAGTCTTGTTGGTTATTTGTGTAGTTAATTCCTTGTTTCCTCCTGTGGCTGAGCCCCGCAATAGTTTTTCCCACGAGCAAAAGGCGGCTTTGTTAAACGTCGCTTTTCCTTTCTATTGTCAGGTGGTGGAGAAGCTGATCCGAGGTCTGGCTATGGAGGACAGCAGGAACATGTTCGCTCTCTTTGAGCACAACAATACCGTTGACAAAGCTGTGGAGAGCAGGGTCTTTGTGGCTGATGTTCTGGCTAAGTTTGAAAGGTACGTTTGAATGTTTTATTGCCTCAGATATGGTCTAAATCTGTGTCCTGGGGATGCCAACGATATGAAGACAAGATAATAAAATTAGACAAAACCAGATGTGGGAGTGACAGATTTACGGCTTTCTCCCCCCCAGACTGGCTGGCAGTGCCGATGCTCAGGAGGACGGCCAGTGGAAGCTGTATTTTAAACTCTACTGTTTCTTGGATGTTGAAAGCATGCCAAAGGAAGGAGTGGAGTTTGCTTTCATGTTTGAGCAGGTTTGTTTTAGCATTTTTCAAAAGAAATGTCAACAACATTGCTAAAAAAAAAAAAAAATGACAGGTATGTAAATGAAAATATACCCAATTTTTTTTTTTTTGTCAGGCCCATGAGAGTCTAACCCGTGGCCACTTTCCCGCTCGCGAAGAGACTCTGCAGCATCTCGCCGCCCTGCGCCTGCAGTTCCTGTTCGGGGACAAAGCCCGGCTCACCTGGAGCCTGGAGAGCGTGTACCCCGTGGGCCGCCTGCGCAGCCGCATCCTGCAGTTCACCAAGGCAGGCGGGGCCTCCGGGTCGGGCCAGACCCTGGAGCGAAGGAGGACCAGCTTCCTGGACGGCACGCTGCGCCGCGGCCTGAAGACGGGCTCCTTGAAGAAGCAGCGCATGGAGGAGGAGCAGATGCTGGAGATGTGGATAAAGGAGGAGATGTCGGCCACCAGGGCTAGCATCGTGGAGAAGTGGTCCCACCTCAAGGGTCTGGATCAGCACCAGGCCATGCTCAAATACATGAGCATAATAAAGGAATGGCCTGGATATGGATCCACATTGTTCGACGTCGAGGTAATTGTTATATACATGAAAGCAGACTGCTTATGAGAAGATCTCAACCCTGTCTAATCCTTAAAACAGAGCGCTCAGTTTTAATCAGTGTTCTTGAATCCTCTAAATCAGGGGTAGGGCTGGACGATAATTCAATAACGATATATATCGTTCAATAGACTTATGGTTCAATATAAAAAACAGGGGTCAATAAAAAGTTCAGTAAAAGAACAGTTCATTCTAGCCTATCATGTAGGTTAATACTACAGTCATTGCATCCTCCCAGCCAATCACAAACGCAGGAAAGCTCCATCAGCCTTCAAAGAGTTTAGAGAGCACGTGTTCTTTTTTTTTTTTTTTTTCAACACTTACAGTTTTCGTAAAAAGTTGGTTCAATAAAGGGTTGTGTTTGAATCCATTTATCTAAAAATAAGTCATCAAGCAACAGCATAAAATGGCCAGGGCTGCACTTAAAATGTATATTTTGAATTGTTTTGATAATTATCGATATCGATCAATATGATTTCTATTTTATTGATATGCTTTTATTCTATATCGTCCAGCCCTAATCAGGGGTTCACAAAGTTGGGGTCGTGAGATGAGAAATCAGAGAATATCTATTTAATATAGTAAATTTATGCCTTTCATCGTGGAAAATGATGGGTTGACTCTTGAATATTTACAACATTTGGACATCTGATTTTTTTTCTCAGAAATACATGAAGTTAATCTTAATTTTAGTTTTTTTTTAATTATTTTTTAGCGAAAATTTTTTATTTAATCCATGATTGCCCTAATAAATTTTTTATGAATGTGTAAATTATGAAAATGAAGTCACAGGTGTACAAGAATATTATATACCAAAGGGGGTCGCCAGTCTCTGGTACTATTATCTTGGGGGTTGCAGAGTGAAAAGTTTAGGAACCCCTGCTCTAAATGTCTCCTGTCGGTTGTTAATTTGTCGTCTGAAATCATGTTTGTCTCATGTTTGGGTCTTCGCAGTTCAAAGAAGGAGGATTCCCACATGACCTCTGGCTGAGCGTTAGCGCCGAGAACGTGTCCGTCTACAAGAGAGGCGAGCCAAAGCCTCTGGAGACGTTCCCCTACGAGCACATCGTCTTCTTCGGTGCTCCGCAGTCCTGCACCTACAAGATCACCGTGGATGAGAGAGAAATGTTCTTCGAGACACCAGAGGTCCACTTCTCACCCGTAGCTTTGTTCTCATAGGCTGGAAAATAATTTATACCCTTTTTTAAACTTTCTCACATTTGTTTCACTGCAGCCGCAAACTTTTCTGTGTTTTATTTGTATTTTACACGGTAGTCGAAAACAAAGAGGTGCCTGATTCTAAAAAGAAAGTAAAGGTTCCAGGCATTTAGATGCCTTGAATACAAATGCATGGGACAATTTTCAGTTTTTATATGTAAAAGAAAAAAAAACATAATAATGCACTACTTTGTCTTCGTCTATCACAAGTCCAGCTAAAATACATTAATGTTTGCGGTTGCAGCTGTGAAAAGTTGAAGGCGCAGTGGCGTCTCTGGCATGATAAATAACTCAACACATTAGCAGCAGCTAATTCTTCTGTGATGCCAACACCCTGGCACTGATCCATTTCAAATGAGCAAGATAAAATAGAGCAAACCAACACACTAGTAATGCCATTTTTTATAAATGCAATTCAAAAATGACACCTCTATTCAAACATAAAATTACAAATAAAGCATCACTCCTATTGTTCATCTCCAGAACAGAAAAGATGCACATCGGTCTTTCATCTGGGCAAACTTTTCAAAAACCACTTGGTGTTTAAAGAGTGTTTATTTTTAAAGAGCAGGTTTCCATCTTGGTGATGTTAAAGTCCACTGGCTGGTGAGGTCCTTAACGTTAAATCTCTAATTTTTTGTTCAAGTGGCAAAGTGCTTAATTTGCGCTTCATTGTTTAATCTACCTGATTTTTTTTTTTTTTTTTTTTTTTTGTCCTGGTAGCTAGTAAAGATAACCAACACTAGATGGCGGCACGCTATCCGACAGAACGTAAATGTAACGTGTGAAAATCCAGTGTTTTTATTTAATCCAAGCTTGGGGCCGTAGTAGCTGTGCCCCACGGCTGTCTAACTGAGAGCGTGGGAAGGCACACAGGGATATCAGTAGTTCATTATTTAAAGGCGTTAGTGGGACGGCCCCAATCAGGGCGCCTCAAGAGGATTTAGCCTACTCAGCTTGTCAGTACTCTGGCAAAGACTTAGATCTATATGCACACATGTTTATAAAATAATTGTATTATACTTATACAGTATTACTCTATAAAGAATGATCCAATTCCACTGATTATTTAAAGCAGCATCTGGCAGCGCCAAATGCAGAGACGCCACAGTCAAGGGATATAAATTACTTGCAAGGCCTTGTGCATCTGAGCTGCAGTTTCGTCACTTTAAATTTTTCATGCATGCATAGCCACTGACACCCCCCCCCCTTTTTTTTTTTTTCCCCCATTTTTGCCAGGTGGGAGAAATCACGAAGATCATGAAAGCCTACATTAACATGATCGTGAAGAAGCGCTGCAGCGTGAAATCTGTGTCCAGCTATGGAACCAACTGGATCCGGTGATCTGCCGGAGAACGACGCCAAACCAGCTCAGCTGCACATCCGCCACGGAGAGGCGGTGGAGAGACGAGAGGAGGAACAACCTGGGATTTTTTTGAGTTGAGATTTAACATTCTCCGTTCAGAAATCTCTGAATTACCCAAACATGTTGCTTCTCCTACGTTTTTTTTGCGCAGAGATTCTGAATGTTTGTCCCCTTGGATCTCCATAACGTTGCTTTCTTCAATCTCCAAACGACCTTTACCTTGAGATTTACACTGGTCATGTCACATGTTTCTTGAAAAATAAGTATAAAAATAAAAATCATTTGAAATACTGTCACATCAAAATTACCAAATTAGAAAAATCTAACACACTTCCATGAATGTGCTACAGTGGCATTTGCACACTGATAGAGTTGGCACCTTTTATTTATAAGATTTGTATTTTATTTTATTTTTTTTGCTAGACTTTTGGGCCCCTTTCTAATGAATGTTCTCCTGACCGGAGATCCCCTCAGGGTATTTATTAAGCCCCCTCAACTTGCCTTACTTAACAGCGAAAATGTGGCCTTGCAGAAGCAGAATATTTGTGTTATTTACATTTGTGATGCAGAAATTCACCCCCAACAGGTAAAAAAAAAAAAAAGAACCAAAACAGGTAAAAGTTGATGTTGGATACATCGATTAAAAGTCTAAAATCTTTTTTTATAGGTTGCAAATAATTAATATCAGAATATTTAAGCTTATGTCCCAGAACAAGAACAAATGTGAGCTGAATGTATGAATAAAAAATGGCCAAAATATGTCTTTAGAATGAAAGCATGACAGCAGTTCATAGCATTTGTGAGCATAGTTTGGTTGTGTGTGTGTTTTTTTTTCTTCTTCTTTTGCTTTTAGACATGTCAGCAGCCAGGTGAGGGTGTGGTATATTTATTTATTAAAAACACTCAATGGATTTGAGAGACAAGGAAGCTAAACGTGCTCGAAATGACTTGTTAGTGTTATTTGTGCTTTTATGGACAGAAAATGATGCTGAAATGGACAACATGTACTGTCTCCATTTTGTGTTGTGTTTCTTGACTTCTCTGACTGTTAGAAACAAGCTCAAACTCCCTTTCTTTTTTTACTATTTAATGGATGCCAACCAACCTGCAGTATAGTTCATGGTAAGAGTGATACAATCTCAACATGATGAGCTTAATATTTACCTCACATTAGATCACTGTCCTCCGTTACGTCTCGATCATTTTCACCTACGGTGGACGCTCTGGTCAGCTGCCGGCGGCCACACCAGAGAGCGAGCCACCTTCCCGTTGATAATGACTGTATTTTTGAGACTTCTGATTGTTTTGATGAGGCAAAAAAAAAAATTAAAAGAAAAAAAAAATCTGAAAATGTTTTATATCAGAATTTAAAACGCTTTAATAAATTATTGTATTTGAAACATTGTTTGTGTTGTGATTTTATGCTGATTCTGAACAATATGCGTCTAACATGAATAAATTGCAACAAAATCAAGAAGTATAAATCTGATTAATATTTTATGCACTCAGATTTTTTTCTCTTACCAGGTAAAAAACTGAATCATTAGAAAACTCTTATTCAAGCTCGTCCTGAGCAGGACAAGGACAGGGCAGAACGGTGAACTAACTTGGATACATGCACATACACAGTAAATTTAAAGGCATATAATCAAAACGTTGATTTATTTCACTGTTTCATTGTATAAAAATAAATGTGTATTAATTCATTACAGATATCTTTAATTTGATGATTATGGATTACATCTAATGAGAACTCAAAGTTTGGTTTCTTGAAGAATATGATCACATGAGACCAAGAAAAATATTTTTAATACAGAAATGCTGTGTTATGGTGGTCGACAGCTAAGTTGACAGTTATCCAACAAACATTCACTGACACCCTCTAAAAGCACAAAAACATTTGATAACTTTTGACCTCTAATGCCTTAAGAGTATACTTAGTGATTTTAAAATCTACATCAGAAGGTGGAGGAGTTCGCTCAGATACAATGTGTGTAAAAGGGACAAAATGGCCGACATGCTGTGGGGTTTGGCCCATCACTTCATGAGACTGTTTTGTAGGTCCCGAGATGTTACATATGAGAACTAAATTTCAAAATCTTCGGTCACAGAATGGCTTGAAGCTGATTCTTTTAGTGCTGCTAGTGGGTGCTGTGGAGCAAATAGGCCACGCCCACCAAATGTTGGGCTGGAATCCTGTGTAGGGTTGGACCAGGATCATATTGATTTTGGTGCAAAGCCGATAATATATGTGGAAATTAGAGCCAAACGTATGGTCATGGCGTGAAGCTGCACTGCTCCACGCCGCCACGCCCACGCCCTCCAACTAAAACCGTCTGTGCTCTAAAAGAAGACCAACATGTTATCTGTCTTCTGACGCAGTTTCAAGTTGACGAGGAGGTGTTTGTCAAAGTTTGCCGCGTGTTAATGTCAAAAACTGGCAAAAATCGCTCTTTAAGCCCATCTCTCTCTAGGCGGTTCTGTAGACCCTTTTGGCTACACCCATTTTTAATCCTGCTGTTTCAAGCAGTAGGTAATTTTGGGTAAAGTTTAGTAAGTTGTCATGCATGTTTAGGCCTTGAAAAAAGCTACTAAAAGAATCAGAATAATAGAGAACAATTCCTTAAAAGAAAATAGGCCTTCACAGCGCTTTACTCCCCGGGCCTAATACATACATCGCATTTCGAAACTAATTATTAAACATTGTGGCCAAGTTCAGGTTATTATTCAAATCTGATTTAAAGTTTTGTAAGGACATCCAGTCAATTGCTTGAGTAAATATCTTTGCATGAATCCCACCTAAACAAGCATGAAGGAACAGTGGAAAGGAAAACTTCCCTTTAACAGGAAGAAATCTCTAGCAGACACAGAGTCTATGTGAGCGGACATATGCCACAACCAACTGGAAGTTTCATAATTCAATTTAATTTTATTTATATAGCACCATTTCACAATACATGTCATCTCAAGGCACTTTACAAAGTCAAATTCAATCAAATCATGCAGACAGATTGGTCAAAATATTCCTATCTATAGCTACGTGTCATCAACATAACGGAAATTAATCCTATGCTCTCTGATCATTTTACCAATTGGAAGTATATATATATAATCACCTTTGATCAGTCAATCATATTTAAACATACATTGAAACCATATTAAGAATAAATGAAAAAATGAAACTAAAATTAACTGATAACACAGTAGCTACTATAAACTCATTATTGATGCAAAAAATAGTTTAGTGTTATCAAGATTCTGATTTCTCTTCTTACTGCAACTGTTTTCACAACACTGATAAGGAGAAGTTATTTTGGAAATAAATAATACCGTACAACGGTGTATTATTTTCTATTTTCCGGGGGGCACCACAAAACAGTTGCATGTGGGGCCTCCAAATAGCTAGCACCGCCCCTGTCTTTAGGCAACTATCGTTTTAATTATTGTTACGCTATTTTGAGTAAAAACAAATGTAAATCCTACTCCAATATATTGCTCACCAAAAACGAATGGCTGCTCCTTTAAACTCATGAGAATGACTTAATTGTTACAGCTGGAACGTGATTTACGCTGAGCTGGTCCTTTATATGGTCCCCTACTGTAATTACATTTTTATTAGTTTTAAATCCAGTAAGGGGGAAAAAAAAGCCAGGCGTACAGCGCATTTTTATAGCATTATTATCTTTCTGCAGCTGTTTCTTGACAGAGGCGTCAGCTGCTCGTGACGTCCGCCGTCGTAAAGCAGACGTCCAGCCTTCACTTTGACTCCTCAGTCACAAAAGCCTCCTTTTCCCATTTTCCCATTCGCTCCTCGCTGGCAGCAACATGTTGGGGTTTTCACTCTCATCTGCTTTATTTTTTAACTTCTGTCTCGTTATTGTTATAATCGCTGCAGCAGAAGCGCAGACAGCCTCTCCGGCTCCGGCTGCGGGTGAGTTTTCTTCAGGCTGTTCGTTAATGTGCGGTGGCTGTGGTCAGGAGGTTGTCACATGACATCAGCAACTTGGATTTATTGTGACCAAAAACAAAGTTAGGCGATTTGGATAACTTTTTTTTTTTTTTATCTCATATAGCTTTTTAAACGAGGCTTTTGTTGCATTCAACTGTGAACCTTCTTGTTTGTCGTTGTTGTTGTTGTTTTAAGTCAATATAAAACCAAAGAGGGTCAAACGCTTATAGCTTCTTCTTCTTTTTTTTTTTTTTTTTTATTGTACTTAATTTCTTAGACATCAGATTGTCTCTGTTTCAGCTTCTTGCAGCCTCAAGTCCAACAGCAGCTGCGATGAGTGTCTGCAGAATGTGTCTGTGAGTTTCCCACCCCTCAGAAAAAAGTCAACACTTTCTGGTTGTTTTTGCCATGGCCAGTGCACGTTTTTGTAAATGCGATTTCTCATCAGAAATCAGCGATGTTGTGGTTGTAATAATAATAATAATAAAATACATATTTGCCTTTTCCCCCATTTTTAAATTCCTTATGATAAGAAAAATATCACCTGTCATTAGATGTAATTAAATAAAAAACTCTATTCTCTGACTTGCACCTAATTCTGCTACTGTATGCTGTGACTCTGGGTGGCGCTGTTCTCAGTACAACATAACGGTATGGTCTACCCCCCCCCCTCCCACCACCCTTCAAGAAAAAAAATAATAGATTAACCACCAAAACATAAAATAAACAAATATGTACAATTTTGATTAGTTTGTATTAAGTTAAGGATTTAGAAAAACGCCTTTTGTTTAATCTTTATTTTATTCGAAAACATTCATCCCATATTTGGCCCATGACAAAACATTTCAGTAACGTTTTAGGGGGGCCCCACGCCCCCCCTCCCCTCCCCAATAGAAAATAAAATAAAATAAAAATAAAACCAAGAGTACAATTACATTTTGTTTTGTGAAAACGTAATATTGAAATACGAAATAAAAACCTAAGACAGAATTGGCACAATAACTTACTCTGAGGTACTCACCTTTTGCTAACTTAACCTTATGATGTCACTGCCCATATATGGTCGGGGACAGTGTTGTTGACATCCAGCTTGCAATGCCATATGAAAATATGGCAACTTCTTTAAAGAAACACTTATCCTCATCTAAAGTCGCATTTCTTTATGTGTTTATTTTTATGTTCTTGTTTATCTGTGTTTATTTTGTAAAGGAAATAAGACCCCACCCTCAACATGTACCGAAGAAATAGTTCCTGTTACAGTCATGTGATGGTCACAGAATCAGGTGTCTGCCTAGGAGTATATAAAAAAAGAAACCAGTCAATTTTTACTTTCTCTTTGCCAGTGACCTTGTCTTCATTACATTAAAAAACTTTTAACTTTTACTTGTGGTCTATTTTCGACCACAAAAAAAGGAAAAATACTTCCATTCAAATTTTTTGTATTCACACAAATATAATAATAACCCACTGGTTTACTGTTTTTCTTTGCTGGTTTCCTATGAGAACATCCACATACCTGGCATATTGTACATACCAATGAAAATGTCTGTGGCGTTATTTGTTGTTGCAGTGCTTGTGGTGCTCTTCAACCCAACAGTGCATTGAGTACCCAGTGAAGAACATCCTGCCCCCCAACAGTGTTTGCCCACTGAATGATGCACGATGGGGTGTGTGCTGGGGTAAGACTGCATTTGCAGGCAGCATTTATTCTTGAGCTTTCCACGTGACTTAAAACATTTCTAAATGTATTAAGTCCTTGAATTTTAAAACTTGACCTAATAAACAAACTGTTTCTATGGTCTCTTGCACCTACATAATGTAAAATTGGTCTTCTTTGTAAAACAAACGTTTCTTCGATGCAGTAACTCAATTATGGGATAATTAAAAATTAAATAAATATGAAGTTTTGACAAATAAAACACTGTTAGTATCACAATTTTTAGTGTGTTATTTTTGATTATACACTGTTTATGACATTTTCAATAAGCTGTGGCTATAATGTAAAAGTACTCCTAAAAACTTTACTGCAGATATGCATTCTACTTAAATCTATCCCCATGGTAATCAAATCCTTTTTTTTCAATTACCAAAACAAATCAAAAACATTTTTGTTTTGCTTTAGTCTAGTTGGAAACTAACTTAATATTCAACCACTTCATGAGTTTAACCACTCCACAAACTCCTCAGGTTACTCCCAGGACAAAAAAAAAACATGTTTATGTATGAAACAAAAAATTTGTTTCATACATAAACAAATAAACGTTGCCTAGTAGGTATTTAACAAATATCAATAAAATAAAAATCGAAGAGAATATGTCCCAACACTGAACCTTGTGGGACTCCACGTTTAGTCTTTTTAAGCTCAGATACTTTTTCATTAAACTGATTAGTGAGGAACCAAGGATTTGTTGGCAGGAACCAACCAGCATGACAATGTGGATTTTAATCTGGCTGCAAAGTTTCAAGATGGACCTGGGCTTGCAATGGACTTGGTGAATTGAAAGATAAAGATAAAGATAAAACAATCTGTACTTGCAAAACCAGTTTCACACCCTCTGCTGGACTCAGCAGGCAGACTACTAAGAAAATCTCTTTAAACTGCGCATCACGCCTAGGAATCATATCTGACTTTTTCTTTTGACTCAGAATTTTTCAAAAATTAAAAGCTTTTTTTTTTTTAGCAATTCTGACCATTATGTGAGACATGGGCAGTCCCACCTGGGGCCAATTTTTTGCGAGTTTACTCTCAATATGGGCCCCATGTGTAAAAGGTGGCTGGCTGGAATGTCAATCAGCAAACTATCTTCATAATCATTTGATTATCGGGGCAATGCGCAGCCTCTGACGCCTCGTCAGCAGTTTCAGAAAAACAAGTTAAAAATGTTGCTTAAAATATTGGAGCTTTTTAGAGAGTTCAGACAGTTTAGATTCAAATATGTGATCTTTGAGACTAGTGTAGTATAATCTGCCTGTTGGGTAATTGTCATAAACCCTCAGGTCAGAGATTAGATAGTTGCAAAGCTGGCTGCTGTTTTTTTACGAGTGGAGTTTAGAGTCAGAGTCATTTGTTTTGCAGTGAACGTAGTCAAATATATTCTTCAGTCAGTGATAAAACCCATTGTAATTAGCTAGCAGAGATTAATCATTCTAAGTGCCATAAGTAATATGGAAGATTTATACCTGTTACTTTTGGACCTCTGGAGCCTGGATTTCCGCCCAGAGGGGAGAAGTGTCAACTCCTCTGAGAGTGGTCTGTCAAGACTGATCAAAGTTGCTTGTGCCTTTAGCATTTCGTCCAAATTAAAAGTGTTCAGTGTGCGGCGAAAATAAAGTGTCTGCAGGCGTTCTTGTGCAAATGGTCAAAGCTCAAGTTCTTGTCAATGACTGTACCCAGGAATTTGCAGCGCTCTACTGTTCCCACTGAACACTTGATGGTAAATCGAGGGATTAGACCGGGAGGTTCTCGTAAAGCTGACCGTCATGTCTTTGGTTTTTAGAAGATTTAATTTCAGAGCGTGATGATCACACCACTTTACAGAGTCGTCCAGAGCTGGTCCACGCTTGAAATCTCCATCCTGGAGTAGACTGATACTAAAACAGACAAAAAAAAAAAGCTTGTCGTCTGCACACTTAAGAAGATGCTTATCCTTTTTGGTTGCCGTTACAGCCATTTGTATAAAGAAGGTCCAACAGGGGAGACAAGCTGCACCGCTGTGGAGAACCTTTGGATGACAACCAGCCCTGACCACCTGTGGCCAACAAGTCAAATAATCCAGCACCCATTTCTTCATTCCAGAATATGTGGCTGGTTGTATAAAAAGCTGAAGAGGAGTCTACAAATAAAAGCCTTGCGACTGGTTTTGCACCCTCGTTTTGCCTGCACAAGCAGTTAAGCAGAATACTTTTGTGGCACTAGTGGTCTTTAATTTTGTGGCACTAGTGGCACTAGTGGTCTTTATTGAAAGTAGGCTGACAGGAGGTGGGGGTTGAGAGAGAGGGGAAAGACATGGCCCTATATTCAAACTGCATTGGGTCAAGGTGGCCCTGGACCTTCTTCATTAGGGTTTCTTTGACCAGCCACTCAAAAACCTTCATGACCACTGAGGTCAGTGCCACAAGCTTTAGCTCATTGAACTATTTTCGAACTCTAGTTTTGGCCACAGGTACAACAAACGTTTCCTTCCATGATTTTGGGACCTTGTGCTGGATAAGTGATGAGTTTAAAAAAAAAAATAAGACTATATGTCACATAACTGGTCCACTCAGAGTCTTAGAGGTTTACCTGTGGTCATATCAGGCCCAGGGCCCTTCATGGCGTTACATTTACGAAACATGGACATAACAGAAGTAGCACCAATGGAAGGCTGTTAAGCGGTAGTAAAACTGCTGCTCAGTATATCGAACAAATCTCTGTGTTCTTGTGAAAAACGTAAATACGAGTCCTTCGTTTCATTTAGAAGTTCTGGGTTTGAAACAAAGCCATCGAGGGTAATCGACCCAAAATTGTTCTCGTCTCGACTTGCCTTCATTCCATACCCCGCAGTCCTCAGATCATTATTGTGAAACATGTCCTCTATCTTGCTTTTGATTTCGTACAAGCACAGGTTTTCACACATTGACTCCTTTCCACCTTTTTGACATTTTCAGTCAACTTCCAGATACTGATCATCACGATGTCGGTGTTGGCCGGAGTCATCATCGTCGCCGTTCTCGTCTGCTGCCTCTGCTGCTGCTGCAAGTGTGAGAGGATCGGGTAAGCTGCGAGTCACATGCAACACGCTGGCAGTGACATCTGGTCCACAGGCAAAGGAGGAGGTGGAGTGGGGGTGAGGGGGACACAATGGGTCATTATTCTGAAAGGCTGGGCTGACACCGCTATCTCCAAAGAACTTTCTCTCACTGTTGCATTTAAGGCTCAGCCTCTTGTAAAAGCCAGGGTTGTAAAGGAAGAACGACTTTGGGCTTTGGCTCAGGGAGTTTAACCTTTCTTTTATGTCAGAAGCAGTAAACCTCCTGTTTTATTTATTTATTTATTTATTGCAATATTCCTTGATAGGATTACGGTAGCATAATCTTCTCTTTTGTTAGCCAAAAATATTTATTCAGACCACTCCTGACTCATGATAGGTCTAATGCACAGTGCTTTAAAACATATTCAAAATGTTTGAACTTTCTAAAATATTCCGTATTTAACTTTAAAGTATTTTGGGGGGATTTTTGTATGACAGACCAAATCAATGTAGAATATAATAGTAAAAAAAAAGGAAATGATGTGTAGTTTTCAGAATGTATTTTTTTACAAATAAAATCCCAAAAAGACTGGTGTGCATTTTGTATTAAGCCTCCCTCAAACACTTTACGGAACCACCTTTTGCCGCGATCACAACCCCAAGACCTTTGGGGTATGTCTCCTTTGGCGTTGGATGCCTTGAGACTGAAGGTTTTACCCATTCTTCTCTCTCACAAACTGGATAAAGCAGTAAAAAGCAGTTTTCTTTATTTAAGACCGGGCCGTTCAAGCACATTAACATGTTCTGATCCAAACGATTGTATTGTGGCTCTGGCAGTAGGTTTGGACTCAGTTGACCGACTGGAAGGTGAACATGTGCCCCGATCTCAAAACTTTTGCAGTGTGTAACAGGTTTTCTTCTTGGACAGCCCTGTATCCCATCCACCAAAAGCAAAGGATCCAGACCACACGTCGCCGCCACCACCGATTTTATGCTATATTCGGATGTGCGGCGTTATCTTTCTACAATGCATAGAAATTAGACAAGTTGTACCAAAAAGTAAAATTTTGGCCTCATTGGAGCAGAACACCTTGTGTATCATCTGTTGGCAAATGGCTTGTGGCACACAGGATGTATTTTAGCTTTCTTTTAACAGCATCTTGTCTCTTGCCACTCCATGCATACCAGATTTGTGAAGTGCATGACTGATAGTTGTCCTGTCAATAGATCCCCCCCATCAATAAATCTCTGCAGCTCCTACAGAGTTAACACAAGCTGCTTCTCTTATAAATACAATCCTTTTTCGACCTGACAGTTTAGGTGGATGCTGAAGTCTTAGTGGATTTACAGCTGTCCCACACGCCTGCTGTTTTTAACAAATGGATTGAATAGTGCTTTGTGAGTGGTGATAGCTTGGGGTATTGCTTTTATAATCCAACCGTGCCTTAACCTTCACAACATTTGTCTCTGATCTGTCATCTGAGAGTAAAAGGTTTCATTAGTAAAGGTAGTATTTAAGGTTTATGGGGTTACTCATCGAAGGATAATTAACCCAGGCCACTTCAGATCACCAAAACGGATAAAAAAATGGTGTCAGTGGTTCGTGCGCTAATGGTTTGCACCACCAATGCAGCGCTAACATCTGGACCTGCCTGCTGTGTTTTCATAGTGCTGCTTGTTCACTACGATGTTCTCCTCTGAAGCCTTCACAGAACATCTGCATGTATATTGAGAATAAACTAAGCACAGGCTGACTCTGTTTACTAATTTGGGACGCCTCTGAATGCAACTGGACCTACATTGGACCTTGTTTGGGGATGTCAGAGTCAAAGGGTCGGAATAAAGACAGAGCAACACTTTTCCTCCACTTCACTCATTAAGCTCTACTTTGTGTTTTGTGTCGCATAAAATCCCACTAAGATAAATTTAAGTTTTTGGTTGCAATCTAAACAAAATGTGAAAAGATTAAAAAAAATCACTGGACCTCCCCAGGGTTTTATCTTTGCTTTAAGACATTCACTTGTTTGCATATATAAACAGAGATGATTTTTTCATAAATTTCTTTTTTCCCAGAAACAAAAGAGAAGATGCGCAGGTGGCGAGACAGACCCGAGCGAGGAAGGCCCGTCAGAAAGCCAGGTGAATGGCTATTGAGTAGGTGTCTTCTAAGAACCCGATCAAACCCTGTTTTCTGTCTACTGTGCACCATTTTCTTTTTCTGTGGCCGGCATCTGATTTAGCATACTTTCCAAGCAGTGCCACTTTTCCCCCCTATTTTAATTATAGTCTGCACATAAACCTTGTCAATTAACATTTTTTAAATAAGATTTGGTGTGCAATAAAGCACATTCTAGCTGTCAGTCGTCTGTCATCCAACAGTTTGTCCTTGTTTTCCGCCCCTTTAGGAAGACAGAGATCCAGCTGAGGCATGATGAAATCAGGCAGAAATACGGTGAGAACTGTTCCTTCGATCCTCCCTCCATCAAGGAGGATTGGTGAAAATTGCAGATATCAGAGAGGGATTTTAGGACACAGCCAAGATGAATGAAGAAAGAGAAGAATAACAAACATTAAGCAATAATAATTGTTTTTAAAGTCTGCAAAGTAAAATGCATTTTAAGTGGTCACCATTGCCATCTAGTGGACAAGGGTCGAATTGCACATCTCCAACTATTGAATCATGCTTTTTAAATCCACATTTAACATTACTTAACCATACAAAACAAATAGTGTTTAACATATTTTCCTAAATGTTATTCTTTTATCACATTTGTTATAGGCATGGCAAAGGAAAATCCATATGCCCGCATGGATGATCATTAGGAGAAGTGTCAGTGAAGAGGATCTTTTGGACGCCAGTAATAACGAGATACAGCCATACGAGTATCTGTTGACAAACTGTGATCTCCTGGATTAATTTCAGTGTGCCAGTGTTACAAATAAAAATCTTCTCTTTGCTAAATGTTTGTTTCACGAACAAATGCTCTCTAATGTCTAGGCTTGATTTAAAAGATTTTTCAACTAATATGGTTTTCTAGGCAAGTGTAAAGCAAGCATGTTATGGGACAATGTTGTCACCTAGATGAACTAAAACATTCATGCTGTAGGATTTTAGACAAAATGCAGTGTTGTAACATCTGACATGCCCCAATAGTTTTCACAGGCTTAACAAGCTTCGCTTTTATTCTGCATCAGCACCACTGTGGCCTGCTGTAAAACGTCTCTAGTCTGGTTTTGTCGGATTTTATGGAGCCCTAGAAGGGTCATCGCAAAATGTTTTGCATGTTGAGAGAATGTGCTCTCATTTAACTATATTGTGCACTCGTTTTACTAAATTGTACGCTCGTTTTACTAAATCGTGTGCACAATTTACTATATTGTGCTCTCGTTTTACTATAGTGTGAGCTCATTTTACTAAATTGAGCTCTCATTTTAAGCATAGTAAAACGAGGGCACAATTTATTAAAACGAGAGCACAATTTAGTGAACATGGTTATAGAACATTGTGTGCACAATCTACTTAAACGTGGCCACAATATGTAAAACGTGCACTCAATATTGTCTTGACACGTGTAAACATGACCACGTTATAGTATATTCGAGATCTCGATCTACCGAGGGCTCAATTTAAGGAAAACGTGCTCACGTTTTATAAATTCGAGGGCTCAATTAAAGGAAACGTGCACACAAATTATCATGACCTGAAAAGAAATATCACTCCGTATTATTTTAACTTTTATCAGTTTCGTTTTAATTGTTTTTTACAGGGCACCAGTGTCCTTTAATCACATGCAAATCAGAGTTTTGTTCATGTAATCATACATTGGAAAATAAAAAGGATGAACAGTTGTTTGGTCTGTTATTTTTTTTATTTTCTACATCCATTTAATTTCTGACATTTCTGTGTTAACAAAGGTGTTTAACACAGTAATGTCGGGCTACTGAAAACATGCCTATGCACTGTACAGTCAGACCTCCTTTTGTATGACTTACTGCATCAATGCAGCATGGCGTGCAGGCGAAAAGCTTATGGCACTGCTGAGGTATTAAGGAAGCCTCTGATGCTTTAATAATGGCTTTACTCCTGTCTGTATCGTTAGCTCGGGTGTCTCCCGGCGCCCGCCTATGCATTGAAAATGCATGGCGGAGGCCTTATACTATGCACCCAATAAGGGGTTTCTTTATTCCTTTTTAATCATCTGTCACCGTTAATACAGCCCGAACCGTAGGGTCTCCCCCCCACAAACTATATATCAAAGTGTGCTTTTTGTACTTCACGCCATTAAGAGTTACCGTGGTGACAAAATTAACCAAAAACCACTTCTTCAAACCACTTTTTCAACACAGTTGACCTCTCAATAATGCACAGCTGAGCACGGCACTCGTATTTTGGTCGAGTGGATTAGGTCTCGAGCTGCCAAGTAGAAGATCCAAGGTTTGAATCCAAGCTGTGCCAATATCAGAGAATTACATTTCCACCCAATATTTCATTTCCCTTTGGCTTTAAAAAACTACTTTTCAAATTAAATCAATACAGTTCACCTCATGCCTTTAATTTTTTATTCACATATTTCATTTTTTTATGCTACATTGAAGTATTTACTACTTTTTAAATTAAATCAATACAGTTCACCTCATGCCTTTAACTTTTTTATTCACATATTTCATTTTTTAATGCTACATTGAAGTATTTAATCATGTTTTAATAACACCAATTTTATAAACCGGCCCTGATCAGTATTTCATATTCTTAAAGTTTTTAATGTCTCTTCCTTTATTGTTTTTACACAGGTGAATTCTACTTTCATATTGATACACTGGAATTAATGTCAAACCAAAAAGTATGTGCTTTGTTGTTTTATTATTTTACGTATAGCGTAATGATTTTGTACAATTTTCAGTTAGGTAATTCTGTTCTAACATCACCACGCTGTGGATTAAGTAGCTTTTAAGAGCTTTTTTTTTAAAAAAAAACATGTTTTGCTAAGATGTCTTGCAAACGAAGGATGCTAAGAATTTAGTATTTAATTAATTGTGGCCTTTATTAACAAACTTTAGAAGGGGAAAAATAAATTACCACAATTCTCAGTTCAGTCACTAGGGGGCAGTGAACACGAGACAGGGGAACGTTTATAATGTTCACATTTTAATAATTTCACAACTAAATTAGTATCTTGAAAATCACCCAAGCTAACTAAACAAATACGAAAATTGTCTGAAACAGAACTAAACCTTGGATCGTCCAGGATCATCCAGTAGTCTCGCTAACAAAACAGTTCAATTTCTACCGGAAGTGGATTCCGACACCACGCTTAGCCGGAAGTTAACAGACGCCATCTTGTTGGAAGGAAGTTGTTTTTATCCTTGGAGAGGAGACGGTATCTTTTGGACGACATACAGGTAAGAATGTTTTTCGGAAAGTAACTATAAAGAGTGCAGGAGCTAGGTTTAAAGTGTCTGCTGCAGACATAGTTTAGAGAATGCTACGGGTTTGAGAGTAATAACAGCTAGTGATGGGTCGATATGGCGTCATGAAACTATTGACACTGTGCCACTGAATACTGACACCTGCTGGACCTTAAAAATTCCTACAGGCAACCTGGTTGACAGAGTTAACTGACACTGATTTGATGACCAAGTATACACAATAATACAATTTAAATCATTGTATGTTGCATTGTATTATTTTATATTTTCATTTGAATTAAACATATATTTGATTTTTTTTTTAGATACAGTCAATAAAAAATGTGAACTTGTATCATAATAAGTAAACATGTTGTGAACGAGGATGCTTGTGGACTGGCTTTTTTTATTTTTATTTTTTACAAATTGTTTGCTGCCATGTCCTTTCAATGCTGAGTATGACAGAGGGAGGAAGAACTACTCGGAGTAGCAGCTTTCTACTAAGGGTAGATCAGCCGTTTTTTTTCTGAAACGGCGCTCAGAACAAAGACGCACAGCGCAACCCGCTCAACCATAAACCCGCCCAACCGTAAAGGCGCTGATCGGAGCGCCTGGCGCTCACAGAGCGAGACTCTGGTACACCATCACACCAGAGTTGCAAAAATGGTTAAAAATTAACCATTATTGACCGTTATTTTGTTTACAGTTCAGCTTGGATTTTATTTACTGCGCAGCAAAGCTTTGCTGTCCGCGCTGCTGTGCGCGAATGCACAAGCATGCAGCTTCGAGGGAACAGAAACAGTTTGGCGCGTCAGTCTGTTCGAAACAGTTCCTGTATCGGTCACGTGACTTTCCTGTGTCGACCACTCAGTGGTGTCGACATGCGCATCGACACAGGTTTTGCTCTATGAGCTCGACACATGCGCCGACCACTGAGCTATATTAAAGTCCCTTAAATGAAACCTCATTTAAGGGACTTTAAGCTATATAATACACAGGACTGCTGATTTTGCCGAAAAACTGAAGTCACTGGCCGCCATCTTGCTACTCCCTACTCTCACAGAATCCCATAGGATTTGGTTGCAACAACAAGCAGTTTTCTGGCTGTGTGAAAACGTTTCACAGGTAATTTTACAGTCAGGGGATGTACTAACACTATCAACTACTAGGAAATTAGGTGCTGAAATATTTTACATGTTATTCATATAAAATATATATATAAGTATGTGTATATGTATCTAAGTATAAATATCTATACATATATGTAAATATATGTTTTTGTATATTGTTATTTATACATTTATAAATGTTTTAAGCCCCCCCTGAACATGAGAAAATCATCATTATTTGTAGCGCATATATTCCCTAGTTACTGGGGGGAAATAGGGAGTACCAATATGGCGGCCGGTGGCTTCAAAGCGACTCGCTCTAACAGCGGGCGATTAGCACTCAAGTGTATAATATATCTCAGTGGCGCCGACGCATCGGTGTTGCCGGACCCATCACTAATAACAGCAGTAACAAAAAAAAGCCACAGTTTTAGGTGACCACGACCGAAACTGCAACTTCTACCGCCGTCGGCTCGGAGCTTCGGCTCTGCGGCACATTCTACCGTCTTAAGGGAATCAGAGCTGGACTTACACTACCCGAGCTCACTGTTTCCAAGTCTGATTATTTCATACGACTTTAATTTTTTTTTTCTATTTGCTGCTTGCCGTTCTTTGGGTTTGTTTCTGAAAGTGAAGTCGCTTTTTGACTCTTAAATAACTGACGACGCAGTGCATATAACCAGCTGAAATCCCTCCGCCTTATAATGCACACATTAGCCTATAGTCACCTCTGTGACGAGATAAACTCAAAACAAATCTAGCCTCATTTTACATGGATTTAGATCTGTGATTAACCACAGAAACACATTTTCTAACCAAATCATTTGCAGTTGTTGGTTGGAGTTTTTATCTCCTGTGTTTGTTACCATAGCTGAAAGCTAAAACATTTCTTTTTTTCTTTTATTTTTTTTCTTCTTTTTTTTAAATAATGGAGACAAAAAGGAGGAAAATATTGGCAAAAGTGGAGGAACATTTGCTTATGCTCGAAAAGGAGTCTATGGCTTTGTTGGCAGTTAATTCTGAGAACATGGATTCCATGGACACTTTCTACGATGCTTGCAATGAGAATTTATCAAGTAATCATGAAGAAGAAAATTCCGCTGATGTTTTTTATGATTAGCATTCCATCATTTGATCATATCAATGAAAATTGGGATTCATATGATATGCCAGATAGTGACAGTATAGATCTTACAATGATGGACAGATGCTGATCTCCTCTTCTCGTGGCAATAACTGTTTTTCTGTTGGGGGAAATGTTGTTATTGTGCAAAACATATTGTCACATTTCGGAACCGTTAAAGTACTGTGTAATTCCTTTGAAAACGCCCAGTCGTTTTTCCACCTATTCAATGGACTCTTTTTGTCTTCAATTTATCTGAACACTTGCAGCTACTACCTGTGGAGGACTAAAGGATTAAATCACTTCTTTACTTCTTACTTTCTATCAACCAAACAATTTATCTACATTTATACTACATTTGTGTTTTTTTTTTTTCTGCTTTTGCTGTGAATAACGTTTCCCCCCCAAGTTCTCTTTTGCTGTAATTTGAGAATGCCACGGAGAGGGCGTCGGTCGGAGTCAGCCAAGAAGAGATGGAGGAGGACGAACTCTGAGCCGGACATCGCCAAGGTATATCACTTATACATTGCTG
Source organism: Fundulus heteroclitus (assembly GCF_011125445.2). Lineage (NCBI taxonomy): Eukaryota > Metazoa > Chordata > Actinopteri > Cyprinodontiformes > Fundulidae > Fundulus > Fundulus heteroclitus. The sequence goes on along the minus strand of NC_046367.1, from coordinate 29,527,181 downwards.
TATTTTATTTTATTTTTCTTCTCTTACCATTACAGTAACTGTTGGTAGTTTTGGCCATAGGCATGGTTGCAATTATTTCTTTGTCTTTAGCCCAGGACACCCCCACCCACCCCTCAGGCTTGGTCCCCCACTCAATCTCCAGAGAGAAAGGTATGACTGTCATTTTAGTTTTCAGTGACTTATTGTTGAATTAATTAGGCGCCCGCCTATGCATTGAAAATGCATGGCGGAGCCTTATACTATCCACCTAATAAGGGTCCATCGCCGTTAATACAGGCCGAACCGTAGGGGCTACCCCCACATACTATACATCAAAACGTTCGTCTCAATGCCGTGAAGTGGGCTTTTTGTACTTGACGCCATTTCCAGTTACCCTGGCGACAAAATTAACCAAAAACCACTTCTTCAACACAGTTGACCTCTCCGCAATTCGGAGCTGTGCATGACCCGGTGTGGCAATTTAAGAGTTTTACATTTTTACCCAATGTTTAATTTTCCTTTGGGTTTAAATAAGTATTTTTGAATTTAAATCAATACATTTCACCATTTTTGATGCCTTTAACATTTTTATTCACATATTTAATTTTTTCTTGCTACATTGAAGTATTTAATCGTGTTTTAATAACACCAATTTTCCATGCTGCTTTGATGCAGACCTTCTCCTGTCGGCTGGTTTTGAGGAAGACAAATCCTTTTCACTCAGAAGATTTGATTTAAAATCCCCAAGCGATAAAAGCCTACAACCAAGGAACTCGGAAACTTTGCCTTTGACGGTTACGCGCACCACCAGGCGGGCGCCATCTTCAATTTCTTAAAAAATTTAACGTTTCTAGTCTTCTTAATAATACTCCATAGATACTCTACCGGGTTTAAGTCAGATCAAGTGCAGTGATGCTATGGTCGTCAGGCTGCATGCACAGTAGCCAGTTCCTGCTGAAAAACAAAAACTCAAATCATCATCTCCATAAAGATCGTCAATGGGGGAAGAATAATGAAGTTTTCTGGTAGATGGCTGCGCTGACTTTAGACCTGATAAAACAGCGGACCAACACCAGCGGACGTCACTTACGCTGGAGACCTCGCACTGGACCTAAAGCAACATGGATTCTGTGCCTCTACACCTCCTTCTTGCTCAGGGATCCTGATTTGCAAATGAAATTTAACATTTACTTTCATCTGAGAAAAGGGCGTTGGTCCACTGAGCAACAATCCAATACTTTTCCTCCTTATTTGGCTCTTTTTTTGTCCTATTGCTCCATTTGGAGAAGCCTTAAATTTACTGTTCAGACTCAGGTTCTCCACTCAGGAACCAAACTGATGAACTTTTGCTCTTAGATGCACATAATATAGACGTTAGGAATTATTCATTTTTATTTTTCCTTCTGTTTTAAACATGCACCGTTCCTAATGCATGTGACTAAAAGTGCAGTTACAAAACCTTTTCCTTTGGGTTTAAGTGATTTATTTATTTATTGTCATTAGAAATATTTAGTAGCAAAATAGCAAACCATTGTGTCACAGCATTTGAGGTGACCCTCATTATTTTTCTCCACCTCAGTGCAGAAAATGCAGCAGTGATTGTCTATGGTGCCCAGGAACCGGGGCGTGGTTTTGGACTTGGACCTAAATCCAGCAATCACTCTAACGTCTTGCAAAAATATTTACACTCTGTAATTCTTACAACCACAAACTTTCATTTGTTTTGGGGGGTGGAAAGGATACATGGTTTTGATTTCATAACCAATAGTCCAAAATGTGTGGCATGAATTTCTTTTAAAACCATAGCTTTAAGTGTTATGGGATATGTTTCTGCCATCTTTACGTCTAGACACTGACATTTCTGCTCTTTGGTCTTCTGAAAATGGTTCAGCTTCAGGCAGGTTGAATGGAGAGTGTCAGTGAACATGTGCTCTGAAGACTTGTCACAAATTCTTAGTAGGATTGAGGTCTGCACTTTGATTAGTCCTTTCCGACACGTGGACACGCTTAATTCAGTGGATCTATTATAAGGTACACCTCAAACACACTCCTACCTAGATACAATCATAAAAGGAAATGTATCAGGAAGAGAATTGTACACCTTCACAAATCTGATTGGTCTCCCTGGGTACAATTTCCAGATGCCTGAAGGTGCCACAATCATCTGTTCAAACAACTATACACCATGTACAGACACCATGAGAATGCCTAGCTGTCCTACTGCTCAGGAAACCGGTGTGTTCTGTGTCCTGGAGACAAATGTCTTTGCTGTGAAATGTGCAACTCAACCTAAGAACAAAAGAAAATCCTGGCTGAAGCGGGAAAGAGAGTGTTTTCATCTACTCTGCAACAAAACACAACATTTTTATCCGTTTTGGTGATTGTATGGGGAATTACCACTAAGCTGGGAAAAAAAGCAGTGCTTATTCCAATTAGAAAACTAGGAAAAGATGAGACAAAACCAGGGAGTTATAGGCCTGTAGTTTTAACATCTAACATCTGTAAAATCATGGAGAGAATGATAAACATATTAATATATTACATGAAAAATAAAAGACTTATCGTATCGGAGTTGTTCCTAGAAGACAATGAAGCAAAATGGATCCAGTTATATGTTTGAAACATGAACTTAGAAAAGCACAGGTGAATAAAGAGAGTCGTGGAGGTATTGTATGATATAGAGAAGGCGTGTTATACAATGTGGAAAGAGGGTGTATAAATCAAAATGAGAAGTACATATATATATGGGTGTGTGTGTACATGTACAAATGTGTTTGTGTATATAGTAATATAAAAATGTATGAGTGGCTGTGTTTTGCAACATACGTACATCCTGTCACAATATTACTTTACTTACTTTTAGCCCCACTAAGATTATTTAAATGCGCTGGACTATTTGTTATAATAGCTGTAGTTTAAAAGTTTTCAGCAAAAAAAATATGAAAATTTGTTCAATATTCAGCGAGTTATAGTTGATTAAAATTGATAATGTGTTGACTGCGCCTGGTCAACTCATTTTACACTGAGCTGAGCTGTCGACCGCCCCAAGATGGCGGGCCAAAATCTCGTCAGTGCCCATAGGCGAAAGCGGTCGATGCCGGGTCTATACTCTTGTATTATGTCTATGCTATTTCCATCCATCCATCCATCCATCCATCCATCCATCCATTTTCTTACCCACTTAGTCCCTCATGGGGTCGCAGGGGTTGCTGGTGCCTATCTTCTATGCTATTTCCTACCATTATTATGTAATCGGACCCTTAAGCTGTCTAAATGACTGCCTGACTGTAATGTCTTAACTAGAAGTGCATGTAAAGGCAGCCCACGTCCCAGAGTACGCGCTAGAAACAATAAGTAATAAGTAAGTTAATTCAAGATAAAGGTTATGTATATTTTGGCCTTATTTTAGAAACAGGGCAGTGTAGTCTAACTACTCTGTCCTCCCGACAGAGATGGATAGCTCTCTCCTTTTCAGGATAGAGCTGAGTACGTGAAGGGGCGGAGTGATATTACACACTTGGGAAGAATATTTAGTGCGCTTTATAATCCGGTGTGCCTTATGGTCCGTACATGAAGTTTCTCAGAAAGGCACGAAAGGTTGGAATGTTACTCATGACAAACATTTGTGTATTTCACATTATTCACCAAACTCAAAACTTGATTTGGTAAATAAAAAAAATAATCTTCTGATCCTGAGTAGTTGTTGCAATCATAACAACATTTCTGTATACCCTGGCTGGCCTGGGAACGCCTTGGGAATGAGCAGGAGGATGTCGCTGGGGAGACGGTTGCTCTCCTGGACCTGTTGTCCTTGCGACCCGATCTCACGATGGATGGAACGAACGAACACCAGACATTAGTTTGGAGAAGAGCTTCCAGTTTCTGAGCCGTAAAAAATGACTAGGGACAGATGGACTCCGACCAGGCACAGCAAGTCATGCTCTGAACTCTTTTCGGCAAACTGCTTCAGACAAGAAACGTCTGAATTCACCAAAAAATTATGTCAGAGGTCAGGATATCTTATATACGAAGGAGAACCTTGAAGGCAGACGCTATTCCCACGCTTTTCAGTGCATCTACTGTGAATAGACCACCAAGAAAAAGGCCGTCACAAGCTAAAAAAGCTAAATGGATCTTCACAGGAACATTTTTAAATATGAATATCATTGCTGCACACCATCATGAGAACACCATCATTATAGCATTTCAAATGTGTACTGCTCAAAGAAATAAAGGGAACACTTAAACAATGTAACACCAAGTGTTCCCTTTATTTTTTTGACCAGTATATTTTTTATTGTTCATCTTTTTCTATTTGGACCATATTGTTTTAGATTTTGCTTTGTTTCAAAAAATGTAAAAACATTTAAAAAATAGCTATTTTTAAAATTAATTTCCTTTCTCTATTTTTTAACGTTTCAATGTAATTTCTAAGCATCTCTTCCGTGTGTCAGCCGTCCGAATCGAGGCTGTTTCTCGTTTCGCCGCATCCGGACCAGCTCTCTCGCGGGAGTGCGCAAAATCTCCCTTACGCGCTCACGTATCCGCGGCCCCGCGCGATCGCCGACCACGTGACCCCGCCGCATCCAATCGGAGTTTAAATGTCTGTGCGGTGCGCGCGCCTGCTCCGAACGAAATAGCCGGGCCGTAGGAGGTGAGAATAAACCGCCTCGCCAGCACCGACGCCAGGGCTCCACGTTCGTCCCAGACACCGGAGAAAGTAGCAGGATGTCCGAGGAGAAGCCAAAGGTTGGTGCCGGGGCTCTGGCGCCGAGAGCCCCGTTCATTTCCCAGCGTTTGGCGCTGATTATTCCTGCTGCGGGTTGTCGCTAAAGGCTGCGGCAACCCCGTTTGAGCGGGTAGACGGGGAAAACAAAGGTTTGCGGCTATTCTGGGTTTGTGCGCACATTCCTCGTGTATTTCATCCGTTTAATCGGCTATCGGCGGCTGTAGATAACAAGCTGCGTTTTAAAGCGTGATATATATTTTTTTAAGATACCAGTATGGGGGTGGTGGTGGTTAGGGGCCAAAATCATTTGCGTTTTCCCCCCCTCAGCCTTTGCGCCATTGTGGCTCTCTGCGCCAGTTTATTAGCATGGGCTAGCATGCTAAGCTAACCTTGTTGAACGGAAAGCGGCGTGCAAAACGTCGCCTCGGCGCTGATCGTATCTGATGTTATTAGCTGAGGCGATTCACTCCGTGGGTTTTCCCGGCAGGATTAAGATGATGATGGTGGTGATGACGACTGGTTGTGTTGCAGGAAGGAGTGAAGACGGAGAACGACCACATCAACCTGAAGGTAGCGGGTCAGGATGGATCGGTGGTCCAGTTCAAGATCAAGAGGCACACTCCCCTCAGCAAACTCATGAAGGCGTACTGCGAAAGACAGGCAAGCCTCGGCCCCCTTTCCACGCTGAGACACAGCCCGTGTCTCTGCAGGAGGCGTGCTTTTGTTGTTGTTGTTGTTTTTTTTTATGGACTTCAGGCTTTGCATCATAACTGGTTTGAGTTGTGATTTCTGAACCTGACTTAAGGTTGCATTTTCTGCCTTTTTTTTCTGCAGGGGCTTTCAATTCGTCAGATAAGGTTTAGGTTCGATGGACAGCCGATTAACGAGACGGACACACCTGCACAGGTTGGTACAGCATGGAGGTCACACTTTTGTGGGGCGAAAGCAGCACGTGACATGCTATCTGCATCTCTCCTTTATCACTATTGTTTGCTGTATCAACAACAAAATTGGGGTGCTGAGGCAGCTTACTGTTGATGCAAACTGGAAAAAGCTAAAGTAATTCAGTCCTGATCTGTGTTACATAGAAAACCCGCCGTGTGGATCTACCTATTATGTTATAACTAAGCCTGCAATGCACCAAGCCTGCCTCCTGACCTATTTAGCTTAGCTTTAATAGAAAGTCGAGTGAACTTAGATCCCGAGCTGACTGTGTGTCTTGTCGTTTTTACGCTTGTAAATATGTTTTGATGCTCTTTGAACAAGTGTTCAAATACTTAAGAGCTTTGTGTCGTTTTCTGGGAAATATTTTTTTTATACATTCACAGAGTCCAATTTTTGGGGTCAGAACCCCTTTTTTAATGTCATTTTAAATGCAACAAGTATAAAATTCTCTAGAGGTTTATGGTAGATGCTTATACAGGGTAAACCTGAAAAGAAAGACGGGAGGGAAGGAGATGAGGAAGCAAGGACATGAGGGAGGACTGATAAACGTGAGTAATGATGGAAGGACAGACTAGGAATTATGGGAGATTAATTAGTTTCAAAGATGGAAGGAAAGGGAGGAAGTTATTTTAAAGGAAGGGGTGGGAGCTTGAGAGCTGTGTAGCGATCTGGTGGTTCTCCTTCTAATGTTTCGGTACCGTTTGTCCTGATGACTGCATTTCAAAAGACGTTCACACAGTTGGTGTGAGGAGTTTACTGCCCAGCGTGTTGTTCCTGCAGCTGAACAAGAACTCTCCAGTGACCTTTTTCAGTTCCCCTCACTTGCCCGACAATGGTGCGCGGCTGGCGTACGCGCCGGTGGGTCCTCTGCTTAGAGCGGAGCAGGTGTCAGCAGTTAATTGGAAAAACAATTATCAATAAGGGGCAACTTTCATACAGCTGCTGGGGTTCTTAGCTGTGGATCCCCTGAGCAAACTAGTTTAGTTTTTCATTTATTTATTTATTGGAAATTTCATACCTTGATGAAAAGAGGTGGGTTTGGTGATTAAAAATGAATCCAGGTCTGTAAATAGAAGAATTTAGCTTCATGATTACCGAGTGCAAATTCGTCCCGTTTATCAATATTATCAGTTTGCTAATAATGTGTATCAAAATATGCAAATGGAATTATTGCAAACTAAGTGTTTCATTAATGGTAAAGCGAGCAACAAATGCGTATTTATGAACTTTATTAGTAACGACTTATATATTAACAAATTTGACAACTGTTCATTGTTAATTGACGTCAGAGAAAACTTCAGGCCAAACCTACACGACGCTCTACCTTCAGTTGTTTTAACGAGCAAAGGGGAAAAACATGCTATAGGTTGTTTTTAATGGCCTTAAATTATATTATTGTGGGGGTTTGTAGGAATTTTCTTCAAGGTACTCTACCTTTTCTCTATTGACAGTTTTCACAAAGTAGAAAGTTGACAAACTGCTTCGGGGGGGAAAATGCAGCCTCCTAATGTTTTGGTGGTCCTGCAGATCAAAAGCAGACACTTCTAGTGGTCCGTAAAATCTGCAGCGTTAGAAACAAATTTGAATAGAAGAAACTCGCAACTCTCGAGTATTTGGAAACATCCGGTTAAAGGAGAAGTCCGGTCATATTCAGAATTCAAACTTCTGAAAGTACTTTTAAAATTATTACATACTGTTCAATGAATAAGTTATTTTAATTAAGAGTCATGTTCATTTGAATGTGCTTTACTGGAGGCATCCGTGTTGGTCTAAGAACCGTACTGCCACCTCCCAGTTTGTGACGTCACAGTGCGAAGTCCCAACGCTGGATCTGGTGTTTGTCACAACGCGCTGTTATCCAAGATGGCGACGACTAGTGCAGTATGCGAAGCATAGAGTAATGGATTTAATAGCGACAGCGATGGGAGTCCCGTGTTTTTTCGTCATCATTTGAAAGCGATTTGGAATATATGGAAGACTTTCTTGATAGCAACCTGGCTTTTGACGAAATACAGCCATACCAGTTTGAGCCGAGGAGACCAAAAGGGGCGATGTGAGTTGAATCTGTCTGCTGTGGTGTAGCGGAAAGGTGAAATAACTTTTTTTTTCCACTTGTACCCGACGTACTGCAACATCCAACGGCCATGCAGGTGGGCATTGTTGTTTTAACAATTGCTCTCGCTAATTTCAATGGTGAAGTCCTCTCGAAATCTAAAATAATGGTTGTTGATCGCAGATGTGTATAATAGTTCCTATTGAATTAGCGTGTGAAGCGCGGATACTTAGACCATGACGTCACTTCCTGAAGACGTCAGGAGTGAGGTGTTACCATATTTGGTCATTAATGGCCGCTCCCAGACTCAGTGATGGCGACGACAATTAATTAATTAAATCACCGCGAAAGTATTAGTTTTAGGTATACATAATGATTCATTGATTCTTCCTTGCTGACCGGACGTCTCCTTTAAAACTCGCCTTGCTTTCTATAGGTCGCTGAGTCGGCCAGAAGTCCAGATGTTTTGCCTTCCCTGCAGGGTTTTAACCTCCAAATTACAGCTGCTTCTACCACGTAGGGCTCTTATATCCCTGTTTCACTTGACGTCTTGTAGTTTTTAATATCGGCGTTAACTAAAATGGGTTTTAGTGGTGGCGTTTGAGTTTAAAATGATATTTCTAACTATAAAAGAATTCTTGGTAATCATTAAAACCAATCCGTGTTTTTGTGCCTAGATGAAACCTTTCTTCAGTAGAAAGGATGATGTCAGAGTTTAGGATTTTATTGTTTTCAAAATGGAAAACTAAGGGCTGTGTTTCCCTAATTTCACACCCTGTGTTTGGTTGATTATACATTTGTGTTTAAAATAACAGTCCAGCATCACTAAGTGGACGGGTCACTGTTTTTGAGTGAAGTTGCTTCTCTACATGACAAATAGTCTCCCAGTAGGTGCTGTAGAGTAATGGAAAACAACAGGCGTGCTGCTGAATCATGCGTTGAAAGGCGTGTTTTAAAAAAAATAATAGTGTGGCGTTAAATCGGCGAGGTCAGTCTGAACAAACAGGAAGGAACAAGGCTGCAGGTGTTGGACCGGCAGGCTGTAGTTCAGTCCTCTCTGATAATCTGAGTGAAACGGGTCGTTCTGGGTGCCGGTCAGAAGAACGCCGTGCTCCGATTACAACGCCAGTTAGAGACGGGGGAAATAATCGGAGCGCAGACCAAAATAAAAAAGGAAAACCAAACAGAAAAACACCATCTAATAGGATCAAATCACCAAAATGGCAACAGGCCGGCATGTGGCTGCTTGTCAACAGGGGGCGCTAAGGTGTCGCCTCCATCAAAATTGGAAGAAAAATGTGGACACGGGAAGGATTAATTAAGAAATAAAGTAATAAACATGCCTGTTTGTTTGTTTTTTAGCATTCTCATTCTGTATTTGGGGTTATTTTTTTTCTGCAAGCCCACGTTTCAGTGGAGAGGGGTGCTGGTAGTAAGTTCTTAAACTTTCGTAGGCCATGTGACTTCACGCTGGTTCTCCAATTGGTTACTTAAAAATCCTCCTCCAGGCACAGCTCCCTGCTACCGTGGCCAGGCGCCACTTTTTCTGTCATCCTTCATCCGGTCTGATTTAATTCACGACGCGTGTGAATCCAAGTCGCACCCTTGGCAGCTTAGACGTGCGGCGTGAATGTCATTTAACCGTATGAATGCAAACTAAAGAGTCAGACATGTGCAAGGCAGAACGGTGCAGTGAAAGAGAACAATTATTATTTCACAAGGCTTTTGCTGGAGGACATAAAACGGGTAAAGAAATTTGAACCCAATCAGCCAGGCTTATAAAACCAGCAGCAGGCAAGTTCTGACATCTTAACGTTACGGAGCAACCGTTCAGATGGTGGGGAATCAGTCCAGCAGAAAACTTGTAGGGACACATTAGACTAAAGGAGCGGAGGAAGGAGGTCCTGGGCCGGTAAACCTGGTGCCCAGAGGTTGGTCGACTCCTTCCAGGACACATGGGAAGCTGCTCCTGCACAAACGGCGCTGATGCAGCAAAAATAATTCACTGGAGAGCTACATCTCCATTGATAATCCCTTTTTTTCCTCATTTTCTGTAGAAGGATGACAAAGATTTAATTTTGCATTTGTCGTGCACACGTACATTGTCAATAAAGGCTGTGAATTGAATTTGTGCTTTGTAATAAAAGGTGCAGTGGTCCCGGTGCATTTGCATGTATGTTTTCTGCTTTTTATGTATTTTGAGCTTTATTCTCTTAAGAAAAATATGTTTCTTCTGAGCTGAGCAGATCTGCAAGATGTCCTTTTTTTTGTGAGTGCTTTTAGCGTGACTGAGTCCTAAATGCTTTTTTGTTGCAGCTGGAGATGGAAGATGAAGACACTATCGATGTATTCCAGCAACAAACAGGAGGAGTCTACTAAAAGGCGTTTGGACTGTTGGTGTAATGTCGGGTTTTTGTTAATGTTTATTTCTATGATTTTTCAGTTTTTAATTATTTTTTTTTCTTCTTCTTCCCCTCCCCCTGTTCTGCTCTGGGCGTATCATCAGGCACATGTTTATGGTAGACTTCCAGGGGAAAATCCTGACTCCTAAATAATGCAGGGAAGCCCGTTTAATTTTTTTTAACTCCTAAATAAACTGTTGAACAATTGTCTGAAGCTGGGGCTCATCTCCGATCTGACCCGATACGATGGGAGGGGGGGTCTTGTGACAAGATGTGCTCGTGTATCATAAGCTTTTGTTACCTTATTCGGTTTCCCAATTTATAAGCATTTGAATTTAAAACAGGCTGAAGTATGTTAATTGACTTAGTTAAAGGTTAAGATTGTGTGTGCGAAAAGCTTCTCCGCCGGATTCTGGTACCATGTTTAGAACCATGTGTCATAAATATCCATAGTTTGCACAACTCAAAAAAAAAAAAAAAAAATTGAAAGGAACGCTTCGGAAAACACATCGGATCTCGCTTGGAAATATAACCATGCTGGTGGGTAAGAGAAAAGGATGCCGCATCGTTTGATGAAAATGTCGGTGAGAACGTGAAACTGAAAAAAACAGGCTGGTCCAGTTTGCTGAAATGTCATTGCAGCGACTCAAAGGTGACTGTAGGGCTCTGGCAGTACTCCTCCTGTTCCTCCTTGCACAAAGGAGCAGATACCGGTCCTCTCCTAAGGTGCCTACCTCCTCCATGCACCTGAGACTGTGGTGGGAGACACAGCAAAAGCTCCTGGCAATGGCGTGTATTGATGAGCCTTCCTGGTGGAGTTAGACTGCCTGAGCGACTTCTGCAGGGTCCAGTTGTCTCCTCATGGTACCAGGAGGGACACTGGTCCAATGCAAAACTACTGAAAAGCAGAAATAAAGTGAGGGGGAAGATGTCTGTGGCCTCCACCTGCAGGACCATTCCTGTTCCTTGGGTCGTCTAGTTGTTGCCCCTTTAGTTCGCCTGTTGTTAATTCCATTAATACTGATTGACTGCCCCCCTCTGCTACTGACCTCACCAGATCAATAGTCCACATGGTTGTGACTTCGCGTTATCCTCTGATTTTTTTTTTTAAAAAAGCGTTCCTTTAATCTTTCTGAGCAGTGCGTATAAAGCAGGTCTAGGCGGATGGCGTGTGGGTTGCTGGACCAAAAACCGGCGCTCTAAGGGTGTGCAGGTGTATAAGTTACTGTACATTGTTGGTTCGTTCGTCATTCAGGTGGAAAACCATTTCCGTCACTTGTAAATTGACTTCTTTGCGTCTAAGGAAACCTCTAGGGTGGGGAAACTGTTGACCCTCTTTGGTCCATTACTGGCGTATCTGTAAACATACCAAGTCATGCAAACAGTTGACAGTTTTATTTTTTTTGTTCTTTTTTTTTCATGAATACGTTTGTAAAGAGTCATTGCATTTTTTTTTAGCTGAATATTATTATTTTTTTGTTTGTTATTCTGAAAATGTCCTCGTGTGTTCTAAATGTACCTGAAGAACACATGGGGACGTTGGCTTTTCTTAATTTGTACATTATTTGTTGTCCTGATTCTGTATACAATAAATATAGTTTGATACCTCTTGAATTGTCTGACCTTCATTAGTGGGAATCTGCTGTAAAGTTGAATTGTTTACGTCGTTACATTTTGCCATCTGCAGGTTGTTTTGGTGCACTATGCAGACTCTTAACTTAGGAACCGTCCAGCCATCACACTAGAACCTGGTTAACGTCTGGATGAGTTCTTGGAGTGATTTTGGTGGTTCTGTTTTCTCCATTTGTGGCTAATGGCTCACTGTGGTTCTCATTGGAGTGCCAAAGCTTAAAGGATGTAGTTAATCACAGTTAATGATTAAACAGGGAGGAATTACTTTTCACACAGGGTCTGGTTGGTTTAATAAGTGATTTTTTTTTTTATTTGTTTATTTTTTTAAAGTTCTATATTAACTCAGGTTATATTTATTTCATATCAAACTTTGATGACCTGAAACATTAACGTGTGACAAGAAAGAAATCTGTATGGGTGCAAATACTTTTCTCAGTGCATTGTTAGCAATTACAGAGATAATGAATTCATCATACTTATTTTGGGATGTAATGTGCTGTTGGTTTGTAATCACTTGTCAGCTTGCATTATTTATTCAATTTAAAGCAGTCGGGACGAAGTGTTTTCAAATTTGTCGACTCAAAACTGGAAATCGTGTCCGTTACACAACTGGAGGAAAGTTTAGTTGTTTGTATTTACAAGCGACTATAAATTTATTACCTGCTGAGATTTGTTCACCAGCAGTTTCCTCATGTTAAAAATGTGCTCCTGGTGCACACACAAGCTGCAAAACCACTGATTTGTTATTTCAGATGTCACAACACAATGGAGCATCTGCATAAAGTAGGATATCATAACTAATACTGTAAATCAAATGTTAAGGGAAGCCTGTGTTCATTGCACACACTTATGTATTTATTTATTTTTGACGATTATGGCTAAACACAAATGAAAACCCCAATGTTTAGTTTCTCAGAAAATGTGCCATAATACAAAAGACCAATAAAAAGAATCTTAATGGAAACTTGAATTGTTATTGAAAAACGTGTAAAAGCATAAGGGGATTACTGCAGCCCTGAAGTTTAAATGTTAAAGTCAAGTCCATTAACAGGTCTGGGGTCGCTGTGGTGGAGTCAGTGTATTTTTAATTATGGCAGGATTGGTCCTCCATATCAGTGTCCCTCCCTGCACACTGACATCCAGGACATGAGCTGTTGTCTTCTGTACATCATTCCTCATGTTCATCAAAAAGCCAAAACAAGTCTTCATCAGAGCGCATGAAGCAACAAGTAAACTTACTTTTTCCTGGAGGAAGAACAGCCTCTGCAGACACTGGCACAAAAATAATACCATTCATTTCACTTTACTAACAACTCCTATCCTTTGTTAGAACTTTTATATCCCCAATAAAATGTCAGAGCAACTTCCAAAGTAGTTTTGGTTTTCCTGCACTTGGCTGCAAATGGACAGTATTGTATATAAGGTAGAGTATAAATATATAGATCACAATTGCAAACCACATGTTTGCAATGTCCTCTGCATGGGTTTTGGCCAACTTTAATTGGGACCTTTTTAATGCTTTCTTGTATTAGTTATAATTTTCTTTCCTCATACAATACTGTCCTCTAATTATTGCAGAGGACATTGCAAACAAGTGGTTTGCAATTGTGATCTATAAACTTCTCCGGCATATAGATCCCCGGTAGGCAGTTGATTCACTTTGCCTATGCCTGGCTTTCTTGTTGTGTTTTGAACACGAAAAAGACAAACTATCAGTGAGCCTAAAGGTAATTTAACAAAATATATGTTGGTCCCAGATTTTTTTATTTTTTTTTCCCTCCTATGTAAGGTAATTGTCTCCAATGAGTCCAGGACACGGATTTAAAAGCTTGTGGACCTTTTAGTTCAAATTTTTTTTGCTGTAATACAAATGAGATACAGCAGAGGGCGTCATTGTGTCGCGGCTCATTTCAGACCCAGCGTTCTGCAGCCCTCAGAGATCACAGCTATAAAAGCACAAACTGTTGCTCCACTAAAGCTAAAAGAACCTCCTCCTGTTTAAGCAAACTTGATTTCACAGATGTCACTGAGCTGCAGCCAAGTGAACTCCCTCCTGAGGTTGCTCACACAGAGGTCCTATTGTGTTGCATTTATTTTTGGCACTTTCTTTGAATTTTACATTTCCTCAGGCGGGTTTTAGATATCAGTCATATTTCCCCAAATGGCTCAGAAATGCAGCTGCGATATGCCTCCTCCGCCTATACACTCAACTCCCTGCTGATGGCTGAGGATGACTGTTTTTATGGACGCATCACAGTTGGGGTAGTTGCAGAGATACCGGGAGACGTCTTTGAAATTATATATGGAAATAAATAATGGGGTTTACATACACTGCTGGAGGTAACACTGGTGCGCTCATTCAGGTTTTTAGTCAATCAGGAGCACTCACGACTCATTACACAAACCACATTTGTTTGAAAGTGCATTTATGAGAGCTGCACTGTTTGATTGGTATTGTTTCAGCGTTGAGTCACTGAGCAGTTTGTGTCATGTGCTTTTCTGCTGTGACAGTGGTGAAAGGGTTGCTTATTTATAAGGATAATGGGCAGTTTATGGAGTCCAGTTACACGGTCCTGGAAATGTATTGAGACAAACGTGTGATTTCACTGATGGTGATCCCATTTTATGAAATATGTCACGTCATATAAAATAATACGTTTATTTTCAATCCCTTTATTTAACTGTTGACCCTAATTTACCTCAAGGGGCCTTATTTCAGAAGTCTTAAGTGTAAGTCAACGTAAGCACATAAAACAACCACATTGTCGCTTAAAGTATTATTACCGCTTAACCTTTTTTTTTTGACATAATGTCTTGTTTACAACCCTAAACTTCAGTGTATTTTATCTGGCCAACACAAAGTAGCTCATGATTGTAAAGTAAAAAAAACAAAAAAACAAATGCAAATCTGAAAAGTGTGGCACTGGCTTGCTTTTGGATTCGGCCTCCTTGAATGAGTACGGTGTAAAAACACCTTGTACTGTAATTACAGGCGCAATTTTTGGTGGGTTTGTCTCTAACAGCTTTGCACATCTTTTTTATTTTTTATTTTTTTTTGGCCTTTTCTTGTCACAACAGCTCAAGCTCAGTCAGACTAAATGGAGAGTATCTGAGAAGAGTCATTTTCAACTCCTGCCGCAGGTTCTAAGGTGGATTCAGCTCTGGACTTTGAGTTCACCATTCTAACACATGAAGATCTTTTGATTTAAACCTTTCCAGTGCAGCTTTTTTTTTTGTTTTTTTTGTTTTTTTTGTTTAAGGCTCCTGTTGGTTGGTGAACCTCTGCTCCAGTTTCAATTCATTTGTGAACTCTAATTGGTTTTCTTCCAGGATTATCTTGTATTTTGCTCCATCCATCTTCCTATCAGTTCTACCCCATCCTCCAAGTCGCTGATGGAGAAAATCATCCCCAGAGCATGATGCTGCCACCACCTCGTCTCATGGTGGGGGGTGGGGAAAACCCCCTAGAAAATGTAGTAACGGTTGTGCTTGCAATGTGAGCATTTGAAGTTTATTTTACTACACGATGTTAGGGTAGCATCTTGAAGATTGTAGATTTGTTACAAATCATGTTTAAAGTCTTCATATTGGGCTTAATTTTTCTTACATATTTGAAAAATGCAGGATTTAACTGGAAGGGCAATTTAATTGATATCTGATATCTGCTTAGGACGGTATAGCTGCCACAATGCAAGAAATGCACAGCCGATATATATATATATATATATATATATATATATATATATATACATATATATATATATATATATGTATATATATATATATATATATATGTATATGTATGTATGTAAGTATGTATCTATCTATCTATATATACATACATACATATATATATATATATATATATATATATATATACATATATATATATATATATATATATATATATATATATATATCAGTTTAATTTCATTGTTATTCATTGAACAACTCTACATTACTGTAACATGTTTAAGTTGTAACAAGCTACATTTTTGCCAGTTAAGACAATTTAACAATCTTAAGTTTGTCAGCTAAATAAAAAAAAAAAAAGCTAATTAAAGAGGTAAATTCTATCATCTTATTGATGGTTGAGGCTTAATGTCAAATAAAAGCCATGGATCTAACTCAGTTTCACCTTAATGGGCTTTAAATGTGAGGTGTATAAAGTAAAGTGCTCATCACACAGGAGGTGGACCTCAGGCGGGGAACATGTAATGATTTTTATGAGGTCAGTCAGCTGTGTTTCCCCTCCTCAGTGAGCTAACCTCAGATGAGACGGCCTCCACTGGAATCGGCCCAGCAGTCTGAATGAAACCACTGTGCATGTGGAGAACTTCTGGATTATCTCCGGATCCCTTCTGGCTGACGTCACCTTCTAGAGAACGAAGCCAGTCCCCACCCTGACCAACAGATCACATTTCGTCGTAATGCGCGTTAAAGATCTTGAAGGCGAAAAACACAGGAGGCGAGTTGGTCTGTGGAGTGCCTCTGAAATGAAGTCAGTACCCTATCCACAGAGGAAGAGTTAACTTGAACAGAGATCTGTACATAAACTAAGTTTATTAGCCTATACTTTTCTATGGAGAGAGATAAATAAACAGCAATATGCCTCTGGAGTTAAATAATCCTAGAGATCAATGGTTTTATTGGAGATAGTTCTTGTTGAAATCCAATCTTTAAAAAATTTAAAAATCTTCCTAAATAAAAAAATAAATAAGCATGTAGTTAAAGGAAAGCATTTTTCTACAGATATTTGTTGGAATATATGCCTCAGGTGTGTTACCACAATGGAACTATGCAATGGAAAGAGACGGAAATTCACTGTTTATTATTGTTCAGATTAATAATATTCAGAAACTTCTTTTTTTCCCCAAAGAAGGCAAAGGCATAAAGAACCTTTTTTTTTATTTATTTATTTTTTTACATACAATCCATCTATCCATCCCAGCTGTAAATGAGCGAGAGGCGGGGTATACCCTGGACAGGTCGCCAGTCTGTCGCAATTTTAAAATACCATGAATCCAAACTTACCCGGTCATTTAAAAACAACTTGTAAAAAGATATCTAAGGAAGCTTTTAAAGTTGCAGAGCATCCCTCATCCCAAGGAAGCATGTAGTGACAACAGAGAGCAACCATTCCCTTTGAAAAGGGATTAAAACTTGAGAAGAACTAGCCTTGGAAGTGGCCCTGTGATGGAAAGGTGACCTGTCCAGGGTGTACCCACATCATGCCCACTGACCACTAGAAATCTGAGTGCATTTGATGAGAAATAATGGGGAGTTTTTCTTCCCACTGTCGCTTCATGCTTGCTCAGTATGAGGGATTGCAGCAAAGCCATGGACAATGCAGACGACTCTCCCTGTGGCTCTACGCTTCTCCAGGAGTGAATGCTGCTTGTCGGGACTTTGATGCAATCAACTGGTTTCCTTATATAGGACATTTTTGACCAATCTGTATAATCTGACCCAATCTGTATAATATGATTGAACTTGATTTTGTAAAGTGCCTTGAGATGACATGTTTCATGATTTGGTGCTATATAAATAAAATTGAAAAAATTGAATGAGTTTTAAGCCCTGCTTCCTGCACGTAAAATAAAAATAAAACAATGAAATGACATCTTTTACTCACACTAAAAGAAGGTTTAGGACCTGTAGCATTAAAGTTACCCCCTCCCCCCAATGAACTCCAACTACCATAATGCACCGTAAAATATCGTATCGATAAGGAGAATACGGATTTTGGAGCTACGCCCCAAGAAGAAGTAGAGGGCTTGGCCCCCCCCCTCCCTCCTCCTCCTCCCACCCTCCTCCTCTTCCCCCTCCCCAAACGAGCTGGTCGGCAGCAGTGCGGGGGATTTGGAAACGCAGCTCCTCCGCTCCGCCAGTCACTACAGAGCCACACCAGGGCATGAAACAAACGTGAATCATGCCCGTCGTCATTTGTGCCGACTGGGAGCGGAGCCGAAATTGTGAAAGATACGGATAATACCAGGAGGAGGAGGAGGAGGAGGAGAGGTGGATCGAGTCGGGCTGCCAGGTCTCTTCCTTGTGGAAAATGCCTCCTCTGGGACTCCGCTGCTGGCGCTCGGACCCGTCGCACTATGCCGCCCACCTCTCATGTGTTTTATTTTAAAGAAGACGAAGGAGCAGCAGTGACCTGGATAAGAGGCGCATAGGCAGAAAACCAAAGGGCGTGTGGGATTTATATATACTTTTTTTTTTTCTTGAGCGTGAACAAGAAGCGGGGGGGAGAGAAGAAAAAAAAGTTGTGGCTGGTGTTTTTTGTTTTGTTTTTGTTTTTAAAAAAAGGAGCAAACATGGGGAACGCAGGGAGCATGGACCAGCACACCGACCTGAGGGGACACAACATGCCCCTGAAACTCCCCATGCCGGAGCCAGGGGAGCTGGAGGA
Source organism: Fundulus heteroclitus (assembly GCF_011125445.2). Lineage (NCBI taxonomy): Eukaryota > Metazoa > Chordata > Actinopteri > Cyprinodontiformes > Fundulidae > Fundulus > Fundulus heteroclitus. The sequence continues at coordinate 29,509,023 of NC_046367.1, read as the reverse complement.
GAGGTTCGCACACGTTTTGGTAAGAGAGCGAGAGAAAAAAAAAAAAAAAAAGCAAAAGTTGTGTCCATGTGTCTCCTCTCTTTGTTCTCTCCACGCCTCGGTGTCCTGGGACAGGACAGCTGTGTGTGGACCTGTTTGTCCAGCACGCCGGAGAGCAGGGTCTGTGCTAGTTGGTGGAAAAGAGGCTGTTATGAGATAAAAAAAAAACAAAAACAAAAAACTGATGGTTCAAAAGTTTATGCACCATACATCTGTGTTTGGCTATATATATATATATATATATATATATATATATATATATATATATATATATATATATATATATATATATATATATATATATATAAAAGTTTTTCTTTTTGATTTTTAGCTGTGATCAAGTCGTTTCTACTTGGGACCGTGGACGTTTTTTTGAAGTTCGTCTTTGCAGTCAATCGCTCCATCAAGCATAGTTTTATTAATACCACAAAGTAAAAGTTGTGCACACCCCCCCAAAAAAAACAAAAAACTGTCTATGAATATAAAGTTAATAAATTCAACTGCGAATATAGATTTTATATTTTACTTTTACTTCCAGGAACTCCTCAAAGATTATCCAATATTATTAAAGTCTATTAAAAATTAGAATTCCAAAAAATGGATGTCAAAACACACAAATTAAAATACGTAAAAGGGTGTTTTTACAATTGAGGAATAACACTCTTGGGTTACAGAGCTGACAGTAGTCATAATAGTCTTTTAATGGAGACAAAAACATCAATCTTTTGTGCGCTGTGAAAAGTATTCCATCACACAGCTAAACCAAGTTCTGGAGAAATTACGTGGATATTTTATATATGTTAAATATCTATATTAATCTAAAAATCTATTTATATTAAGTCAAAACAAGGGCTGATTGTGTCTTCTTTGCAATTAATTTCATATACAATGTTCACAGAATCTAATTGGCCAAGTGCGTCAGGAGAATGTGCTCATAAATAAAGTCAACATATTGAACAATATTGAAAGGTTTAGCCCAAAAAAAAAGTCTCCTGCCTGACTGATAAATTGAGAGAAGCCGTACTTCGAAAATAAAAGCCAAGATAAAACCTTTCGACCCTCTGCTTATACTCTGGAAGAAAGTCAATCATTGAGCCCAATACTTCTTGGATAGTCCTGTAATCAAGGCTTTCCCCAAGGAGAGAAATGCCAACATTACCTGAGATATAGCAATGTGTTTATTGGTGTGCACTGACCAAATAAATAAGTAAAGTGAAACGCAAAACGTTAATCTCCTTCAATTTAAGAACCAACTTTAAATCCATACAGTGATGTCTCCAGCAGCTGAAAACAAGATGTGTACAAAGGTGTGCTTTTGTGCTCTTTCCAGTATTAATATTTAAAATGAAAAATAAAACGGGGCCAAAAATTAAGCCTCTGGGGGGGGGGGGGGGGGGGACTCCTTTTAAAATCTTCTGAAATGGGTCTGGACTGGATCCATCTGCTAAAGGGAATAAGGAGGTAAATAAATGCGTGGATAGAATTGTATGCGGAATAGTGAATAAATCAGATCCTATTTAAATTAAATACATTGTTAAACTTGTTTTTAAAGATTTTCCCTCTGTGCTCCTCGGGTCTTCAGTAGCTCAGTCCAGGGGTGACAAACATAACGAGAAATTCTTCTAGATTCATTTAGTGTGAAACTAAGATGAAATACTCCAAATATCGTTTTTTGGAGTACAACTAAACATTCTAAATGTCTCCAAAATCAGACGCGGGAGATACTTGTACTGTTAACACGAAAAGCCATTGTGCTTTATTTCCCCATTTTCCTCTCAACTTTACTAGTACAGAGTCAGACCAGCTCACTGCTGACGTTTTAAAGTGCCCAGCATGCCGGGTCCTTGCGAAAAACGCCTGTTGCTTCATAAATTGCCAGCTGATCTGTCAACAATTATCCTGCAAGGTTAGATGGACTTTTAAAAACTCTTCCAGCTGCCGTGCACTGCCGAGACAAGGGGCCAGTCTCTGGATCGGCTGCATGCGTGCACAAATTCACGACACAGTTGGGATCAAAAGTGTTATTTGCAAGCTTTTCACAAGGCATAATTAGGTGAGCCACTGATGTGGATAAGTAGTCTTTTATTCCACCCCCCCACCACCTGGACTGCTGCTGAACAGACCTGCGCAGAGAAATAGTGAGGTTGAAATTTGAGAGCTGGGAAAATGTGGGTCAGACGTGATTGTTGCCTGGCCTGGTGTTCTCATACATCAGCTGTTTAGAAGAAGGGTTTAACTTCAGTAAGCATTTTCTTAATCGCTTATAGCTTTCTGTTTTCCTTCTTCCGGAGTTGCAAGTGAAGAAGGAGTTCTCCTGATAACGTTTAAAAACCAAAAAAATATAAAAAGCGTTGCACAAGATTAGAGCTTTTGTAGTAGGAAGAAAACCTCAGAGGTGGAAGTGGGATCCGTGTTTGACAGGCAGGCTGGTGTTTTGGTTTGTGATTGCTGCTGGTCAGACAACGATGAGTCCCTTTCATTTTTTTTTGGGGAAGGGATCCGGAAGGTATTGACGTCGCGTTGCGTGAAGGGTTATTTGTACTGGTAATTTTGAACGTCAAAAAACTCCTCTTCCTCCTCTAATTTGTGGGTTTGAAATGATTAGGATCCGTAAAGTTTACTTTAGATAATCCCTCATTATGCTGCTTTGCAGAAACAAAACCTACCTGTCTAAAAGTGAGGATTTCCTGGGCTGGCTGACAGTAAGGCCGATCCTCACATGGCAGGTTGGGGAACTCCCCTCTGTCTCTCTCTCTCTCTCTCTCTCTCTCTGTCTCTCTCTCTTTCTCTCTCTTTCTGCTGCCAGCATGATGCCTCATCTCTTGGCAAATTGGAAGCCTTTCAGCATCAGAAGAATTTGGTGCCATTATCCGAGCATTTAGTGTTAGTTACCACCCTTTAAACTCTAATGTGTCTCAGCTGTTGCTGATGTCGGGCGGCTGTTTCTTTTTTTTTTGTTTTTTTTTTTTGTTTCGCTGTGTGACTCTGACCTGAGAAGTGGATGATAAGCATGACCCCCCCCCCCCCCTCCCTCCCTCAGGCTTCTTGTGTCCTAAGAGGTTTTCAGTGCTGGTGAGTCAAGGTTTGTTCTTGGCTGTTCTTCAGTGGCTTCTTCACTCACTGATTAATCATTTCCTGTCGTCCTATCCCCTCCCCGTTAATAATAGTCTATCTGACTAATTTGCACTTTTATCAGGCCTGATATGCTCAAATCTTCATACTAAGAACCTGTTGATCAAAGAGTAGCTGCACGTCTGTTTACTTGCCCGTCTTAATAGGTCTGATCGACTGGCAGGCCTTTGCATCACAGCGGGGAACTGCCAGGATTAAAGACTTCAGCTCTAAGTGACCACATTTAAGCGGTCTGCTGAATTTCTCATTAAGGCTACACTGAATTTAAATTTCCACTCTGCTTGATGTGAAAATCCCTCAGCTCAAATATAAACTCCCAGCGTCTCTGTCTCATGTAGTCGCACAGGCAGTTGAAGGGTTTGGATGTCCAACTGAAGGTAAAAAGTAGAAACTTGCTGAGATCGTCTAAGATAATGCTAAGGTTTTCAAGTATCACCACAATATTAACACTGAACACTTTTAAAACATATGTACAACAGAAAATGTATTAGTTTGTGGTGTTTTTTTTTATGTAGAAACCATTCTTGGCAATTGGAAATACATGTTTAGTTGGAAGAGGCAGTTTAAACTATTCAAGTTAAAAAAAAAAGGATCAGAAATGTTCATCAAAACATGAAATTCCAAATTAGGTTTCATACCAAACCTCAAAATCCAACATGGCTGATGCTTGTTTAAAGTTAGCTGCTGTAATGAACTGTTTTGTGGCTCATTAAAACCTTTACGCACAGTGATGTAAAAACTGTTACATAAAAATGTGTTAGTGGCTTGCCTTGCTAATAGTAGCTAGCGTGCTATTGAGTATAGCCATTAGCATTTCACGTGCTAACTCAAGTGAAACTTGGACAAACTGGGTTTGACGTTATTCCCAGATCTATCCTGCAGCAAAAACAGCAACCCACCCTTCAGCTGTTTATACCGGGAGTTCTCAAAATAGTCCTCACTGGGCTTCCCTTTTTTAATAGTTTCTGTTTTAAGGTAAAGATCGCGCAGCATGAATATTAGCTACACCGCTGATACCACAGTTTCTTCCACCATTAAAGGCGCCGCCTCAGATTCAAAACCACTGCCTTAGAAGATGTAGATCTTTACCTTATTTCAGAGATTTCAAGGCTGTAAAGGATTTCCAAATTCAGCACATTCCAAAGTAAAGAGGAGGTGAAACGCTCAAGAGGATAAAATATAGCCACTTTGCTGTGATTCTTTCAGGCTTCCTGTTATTTGCCAGTGTCTTTTACTCCTGGTTGTTGGCTATCTGACCAAACTGTCTGTGTGGCTATGTAGAAAACATAGTCCATTTTTAAAAAGCTTCATACATCACTGTGCGTCCAGGTTTAATTTTAAACACATCGCTGTTACTCAAAATGGCTAGCTTAAAATCTTCTTCATTCTTTAACAATTTCCAAATTGAAGAGTGCCGTTGCTACCATAACCTCGTAGCTTTTAGGTGTGGGGCGTTCACTACTCAGAAAAAGAAAAGGTAATGTTTATTTGTTTCTGAGCCAGAACAGGATTTTTCTTTTAGCTTCTCCGACTAAGCTGGAACCCGTAGGGTAAAACCTGGCAGGCTGAAAAGAGTCGTTTGTCACATTTTATTCCCCTGTTCACACAAATCAAGAGCTTACATTGACCTTTGACAAAAGTCGGGACGAGAAGTCTGTAATTTGTCTTGAATTCAGTTTTAAAAACTTCTCAACTTATTTAGAAAGCAATTAAAGTGTTAACCAGCCTTCACATTAACGCACTTCCAGATTAGTCGGACTTATGACTTCAAAGGAAGCCTACAAGGCGCAGTGGGTTAAATTTTAACCTACCCTCTCCTTGATAGTAAGATTGTGTTTGAGTCTGGAGATTCCTCCAAACAAAAAGCTTCCCTTGAAGTCAGTCCTCACAAATCCCTGCTGTTCTTGGCTGTTCTTTGAAATAGCCTACGGTTAATTTTGGTATAATTCCTCACCTATGACGCCAGATCTCGATTCACATGCGACCTTGGCCATGAAGTTAGCAGAGAGTTTAACCCAAATAGTCTCTTGTTCAAAGTACACAACATGCTTGGACAGTATGCATTTTCGCATTTTTGCACGGCTCCATTTAAAGATTAGTTTGCACTAAGTGGTCTGTTGGTTTATTGTGGCAGTTTAAGGTTCATTGTGTGAGGCGTGCAAAACGATCCGCTCGCCGGCCTTCATGCATCACGTGGTAGTTTGTAGAGAGATGGAGGAGGAATAGTCTGGTCAACAAACGTGGATGCTCACATCTTCTGTAGAAAAAGAGTCGATTTTATCGGATGGGCTTAGTGATTTTTTTCAGAATTGTCACGTGTGCGGAAAAAAAGCAAGATGATTCACGAAACAAAAGTGAAATGAAAAGTAGGACAGCAGCCGTGAAGCACAAACCAAAAGAGGACATATTATTCCCTTTAACGCCTGGATGGGGCCTCCTGGGTAAATGTCTGTGGAAGTCTGCACCTCTGCTGGTTGCTATAGGAGCTATGATTTGCGTCTACAAAGGGTGTAGAGACAACACTTGATATTGGGCTCCGAGTTTCACTACACTCAGTGCTCTCCTCAGTTATTAATACCATAATAATCCATTATTACTTTCAAAGTTTTTAAAAACAGCAAATAACTGTGGTGTATCTTGCTCTCTTAACGTTGAACAATCTTTAAAGCAGGCTTCCCAGCCAGGAAAAGTCTCAAATCTGTGTTTTTTTTTTTAATTCTGGGTAAGGATGGAAAAGGAAAATAGAAGTTTGGAAAATGTTTGTGTTTCCAGACTTTATTCCATATTCCTGTGGCTAAGTGTCGTGTCCTTCCTTATAGTTTATTGCTTGTGTCTATCCTTCCTCTTTTGTCTTTTTTTGTTCCTGTATATTCCTTTCTACCTTCCGTCCTTTCTTTTCTTCCTTTGTTCCTTCATTCTATGACTTGTTGATCATTAATCTATTCACTCAAGCTTTTTTAAATGTCCATGTCACCAGTCTGGTCTGACAAATTAGAACAAGGCAGGAGGGAGGGTTGTGGGATCAGACTGCTGACTTAACAATTTTCAGACCGCTGCTACCCAAGGTTCCCGATCCTTCTGTAAAACTCTGGAAAATCCTCGAATTTGGCTGAAGTATTTTCTTCTTTTGAGTAAGAGGAGTGGAAATGTAAAAAAAAAAACTGTATTGAAAAATAAGTATATTCTAAACTATTATCCAATCAGCAAATCCCACCCATCTAGTTAGGGAGTGGCTTGCCTATGTTTACAGTCTGGACTGTACTGCAAATTCATAGTGAACTGTAGTATTTTATATTTTAAGATGAATATAAAGGACTTGCAACTAGAAACCAGTGAATGAAACATCTTCTTATGCACACTTTCTGAGAAATCTGTGGGTCTTTGAATATCAAAGTGTGAAGCAACTTTTTGGCACTCGGGTTAAATGCAGCAACATAGGACCATCTGGAGCAAGGAATAACATTGGCTTTGGAATGCCATACAGAATACTGAGGCTTCCAAATGGTGTACAAACAAGTCAAAATTTGTTAAAACATGTTCAAATTGTACTTTGATCATGATGGGTAGCGCTCTGTGAGACGGGGCTGAATTAGAAACGTGTTAATGTGACATTGTAAGACCTCATGCCACGTTGAGCCTCTGTCTGCTGAACAGAGGTTGCACAGCACCCAGAATTAACTGGTTTATTTTACACAGCCGTCAATTATCACTCGTTGTTGATAAAATAGAAGCTTTTCATTAGATTTGGTTACTCCACCTTTATAGCTCAGTCTATCTTAAATGAGCTTTTTGACCGTACAAAAACATAACTGTGTTGCTTTGTTTCTCCCAGTCTCAATGTGTGCCGTTATCAAGAGTTTATGCTTGAGGAAAAACTAGCTGCAGGCCCGACGCCTGCTCTCTGGCCTCAGTTAACCACGGAGCTGACGTCAAATTAGACTGCACCCACATCCAAGACTTGTTTGCACATAAAAGCTCCTTGCGTTTGCTGGATATCATCGCTGCCATCAGCGACGGACAGAGGCTTCACGTTTAAATGCCATATGGGGGAGCACAGGCTTAGCTGCTGCTGCTGTTGTCGTTGCCGCTGTTCCTCTCAATAGTCTGTCCAGATTACATCTAAGCTGCTTTGTTTGAAGGCTGCTGAAGTGCCAGAAGTTATTTGCGTTGTGGGGTACTGCGTCTGAGATCTACTCTGGATTAATCACAGGAGTGGCCTTTCATGTTCGACTGAAGCCTCATTTATCACTGCGACGGGTCTAGAACGGGTGGGCTGGTTACCCGCGCTCTGCTTCGAGCCTCCAAATATCCCGAGCTGGATTCAGATGCCACAGATCTGATATGAGGTCGGTTTTTAAAATTCACCCTAGATATGGATTTAAAGCTGACGCTATGCTGAAACTTTCCAGATGAATGGGGCTACCTGACAGCTGTGTAAGACGGTCTAAAATTAATCTTCATTTGGGTGAAAACAAGACAGAAGATGAAAAGCAAAACTTCACACATGATTGGTGGCAGATACTGTGAACTGGTACTAGGAGGTGCGCTGCCAGCCACATTTTTCTGGCACCCCTGGTAAAAGTGTGTAAAACACCCTAAGAGAAATAGCTCTTTTGTTTTGGACGCACAATGAACAGCGTAGAAAGATCCAACTTTTAATCTGACTACATATTGATAACCAATATGTGCATTTTTTTAATCACATGTGGCAAAGTTATCTGTGCACAAATGATGCCAGTTCCATGGAGGGCTAGAACCCATGTTTGTATTACCACCACACACCGTGAGCAATCTCCTGTTACAGGTGGTGGATCTGTGGTACTGAGGGCCTGTTTCTCTTCAAAAGGCCTTAAGTGCAGGAGATGACGGTCTTTGAACTACTCTGCAGAAAAATACAATAAAAACCTGGAAAGGTTCGTCTTTGGGTCTGTCAGGTTGATTATCGGTCCAAAACATGTTGCCAGGTCATCGTAGAGATGGTTCAGCACAGCAGACACCAAGTCAAACATCCTCCCTAGTCCCCAGACCTAAATACTATAGAGCATCTTTGCAGTGAGAGGCTTCCAAGACTCAGGATGATCTAAAGGGATTGAAAAAAGAGGAACGGTCAAAGACCCGTCTGCCTGTCTGTCTGCTTTGACCTTGGAAAACGTTATAGGAGAAAACCCAGTGCTGTTTTGTTGGCACCCCACAGCCACTCTGCCTGTCTTACTTCCCGTTTACGAAACCCAGGATATGACTTAGTTAATCCTCTTTATTTTTATTTATTTTTTCCACGTCGACTCTTCATTAAAAAGCAGAACAATGGCTGTTGTCCGAGGCGCAGAGGGTGAGCATTGGCCCCGTAGAATAGAGCTGCTCTTTATTCTCTGGGGTACCCAAGACGGAGCCTGGCACTGGACCCAGACCCGGCAGCCGATGAAAGACCGCCGCTCGCGCCCATGTGTGCATGCGCGTACGCGTGGGTGGGTTTCTGCTGCGTTGGACCGGCCGGATGCTTACCCTCCAATTAGCCACAACGGAGTTGGGCACGAAATGCCCGGAGAGCAGTGAGATTGGGCTACTGTTCTGGAAGTTAGAGTGAATCTAAGGTTCGGCTGCATTCAGGGATGAATTAAATTGCGGCATTCTGATTGGCTCGGGGTCAGCTTTGAACAGGCACTGATTAGTTGAAAACAGCCTTGTTACTTTGAGTTCAGCTTTGACAACTTCTTGGAGGTTTGGTTTTGTTTTTGTCCCTGTATGGGTTGGAGATACTGTAGCTTACAGTTCGAACATTTGTAGTCATGAGTTTATCCAACCTTCATGAACCAGTTCCCAAAACTCTGGTTACAAAATAATAAAGAAACCATCAACAGTAATGTTCTTACAAGTTTGACATCAACTCCCAGTCAGTGTGTTTTGACTTGCCCATATTTATCTCGGCTTTAGTGTTCTTTTTTCCCCCCTTCTGCAGGTGTACTCTTACATAGCCTTGAAAAGACCAGCCTAGTTCTTTTTATTCAGTGTGTGAGAGTCCATTGGCGGTGTTATCCATCCGGACCGGTCTGAGTTGACACAAAAGAGCAACAAAGAACCCAGCTCAGAGGAGAAGTGCATTATGGTCAGGATCTGTTCTGGGTCCAAAGCGCCCGCTGCTCCACAAAGCCAACCCGTACAAGAGAGAGGGGTTTCTACCCAGCTTTGAAACATTTAAAATTTTGTGTAGATACTCCGACAGTGGCTTTTTTTTTTGGTTGTAAATTATTTAACTTTCAAGCTGTTAAGTTTTATCAGAACAGAAGTTTGACGAGATCTTCGAACGTCTGTGTCATTGTGACAAATGAGTAGGTTGCGGCACCAGGAACGGCGTTATCTGAGTGGCAAGGTTGTCCTCGTTCACCCATTAAAGACCTTGGTTTGTTTTGTTGTCTTGTTTTTTTAGGATGTTTGATGAAAATGTTTTAACGTGTTAGTGTATTCAGTATTGGTTGTGAATAATCTCATTTGAAGGCTCCAGGACGTCTAAAAATCGAGTTCAGGGTCTAAAAATCCACTTTCTAAGAGCTGATGCCTGTCTTGTTGCTTTTGAACGTGTCTCAGTGCTTTTTGGCCCCTTTTTCAGACCTTATTGGACAAATGATGTGGCTTTCTATCTTTTAATGTCAAACCAAAGCTGAGGATTCACATTAAGCACTTCCAGTACGTCTGAAAAGCAGCATTAACAAGCAGCAGGTTTATTAATGTACTTTGTATCGGGGTTAGTTAAAATCAGATCAAGGTTAGGGACGTGCTTTGGTACGGGAATGGGGATAATCTTGTAATCCAATTATTTCCTGTCGGAATCAAAACTACTACCTCTACCCGGGAAGCTGCAGCACTTTTTTTTTTTTTTTTTTAAAGATGCGCTGATTAAAATTACGCTCCAATTTTTCTAATCTTTTTTTAAGCTGACCTGCTCGCTGAAATTTTGCCAGGCTTCTAGCCTTCACTCCCTTGAGCTGCCATTATTTGTTTTGGAAGTAAAGGTAATGCCATGTAAATGTTAGAGGAGCTGCTGTCAAACAAGGTTTTATCAACATTTTAAAACAAAGCCAATTATATTACTTTTACATTTTTTTTTATTTAGCATAATTTTTTTGTTACCAATTACACAATAAGTGGTTTGAATCAGTAACTATAAAGAACAGTCTGTGTAATGTCACAGCTCTAGCTGTACGACTTCCAAAGGGCGACAAATTGATTATGTTGCACTTTAAAAAAGGTTGGAGGGTCAAAAGATGAAAACAAGATTAGTTTGCTGTGATACTTTCAGCCCTTATGTTATCTGCAAAAAGTCTTTTTTTTTTCCTATACCTAAACAAGATCCAAGTTTGAATCTTTTTCCCACAGTAACAACTTCCCAGCTGAGATTTGTTATTGATGGGACCCGGTGGCACTAAGGTATGAGCTTAGTGCCAAAAAACCTAGTTTCTTTTAATTTGGTCATCTTTCCACTGGTCAAGGATGGTCAAGCTGAGAAACCATCTAGTTCGGGTCTCCAGTGGAGTTTTTTGATGCATATTTCTTGATAGAATTTGTTTTTAATTTGGTGAAAATCAAACAAAGGTTAGAGACATAAGCTTTGATGCACAAACGGGGATGGTCGTGTAACCCCTTCGTTTTCTGTAGGATTACACCACCACTTTTAATGAATCTGCAGCACAATATTTTTCCTTTTTATAGTCATTGCTAGCTAAATTTCATTCTTAAATCTAAACATGGTTTACACTAGAGGTGGCCAATATGGAGAGGTTGGATGTTAAAGGATTAAAACATGGCAACAATCTATTGACGCAGGAGGATTGCGGTATTGTCTGTATGCCACATGTTGCTCATTGTTCTATCATTTCTCCTATCAGTGTTGCACAGATGCATCAGTTTAGCTGTGTAAACGCTCCTTTGGCTGTGTACATGAGCTTTTATGCAACAAAAGTGTATGTTGCCTGAGTTTCTTTTGCTGTTTGCCTTTTAGGGTAGGGCACATTTTTTTTATTGGACAAACCAGACTTATTAAAAGTCAGTTGTACTTGACATGAGTTGGCAAAATTGATTATGACCTGTGCTGAATTATTATTTGGTCTTCTTTAAGGGCTCTGTTTTTACACAGGGAAGTAATAGTTAAATCACAAATATCAATTTACAAAAAACAATTTTTTTAAAGAAAACCCTTGTTAAAAATTACTAGGATGGCATATGATACAAGCCTTAGAACAGGTAAAGTCAGTGCACCTCCACTTAATCTAGCTGTATTTTCATTAAAACATTCTCGATGAAATAGGAAAGATTTCTGAAAAACCAGCCCTGAGCATAGTGTGCAATGTTTTGCGTTCTAATTATGAAAATGTACTTAAATTTAACAATTTAATCAGCTGTAAAGCTTGATGGTATTTAAAAAGAAAACTGACAAAAAAACAAACACCATTGATGAGAAGCACTGTTCAAACTTGTCATAACTGCACCGTGGCTTTAAGCTGAAAACATCTTTTTCTCATGAAAAAGCCTGATCCTGCTCTTACTTCTTGCTGAATGGTACCCAGAGATGCCCATTAGCCCTATAAACATGCTGTTTTTAACCTGGACTTATGTACAGACTTTTAAACTCTCCATGTCCTTTTCAAAAGGTTTGGTCTTTGATAAACAATTTTTTTTTTCTGATTCATCAGTTGCAGAGCTGGAATCCAGTTTGGGCTCCACCTCAGTCCAGACTCTTTCGCAACATCCCAACATCTGGTCTGGCCCTCTGTGTCTCCGTGTACGTCTTTGTTTTATTTGGACTGCGACCCGCGGCTCCAAACCATCCCCGTAACGTTCTTCCGGTGTTTGGATGACATGAAGCGATCATGCTGTTTTATCGGGCCAAAGTTGTTAATTTCCTCAGCTTAAGTATTTCACCCAGCCTTATGTGTTGAAATGTTCATTTGGCCACCCCACAAATCAAGTGTGAAGGTTTTCTAAATGTAATGTCTTCAGGAGCGTGGGGAAAAGTGCTGTCGGATCAGCTTGGCTTGGAATTTAAAACTGCACGCAGAGGAAGTTAAATGTGATTCCTCCCATTCGCAGCTGCTCCATTCTGTGTTGAATTTCTTTCACTGTTAGTTCCTTGTTTTTTATTTTGTTGAGTATAAGTGCAGTTAAATTATTTCAATAATTCAGTTCAGGAGCTAAAACTCATGTGTTGCGAAATATCATCAAAAACAGTGAGAAGTTTTCACATTTCATATTTTCTGGAAGACTTGGAATATTTCACAAGACCAGTTGGAAAAGGGAATTTAATGCTAATATTATTATTGCTTACAGAATCAGCTGACAGTCATTGATACCCTTTAAAAGGAGGCAAATCTACTGTACTCAAAGGAAGCATATTATTATTATTACTGGAAAATTGTGTGGAAGGATAAAGTGTGGCAGAAAACAGGTGCACAAGTAATTACGGCTTTGAAAGGATTTTGAAATATAATCTATTCAATATTACTTCCATGTCATGCTGCCATGATGAGGTAATTCATGCAAAAGGAGCCCTGTCCAAGTAAAAAAGTGCATATACTATGCGGTGTATGGGCCTACTTTTCATTTCACTGACATTTTAGCATTAGTAAACCCTTTTTTCTCTTTTTTATTAATTTCTTTGTATTGGTTTTCTGAGAAACTTAAATTGCTCTTCTGTAAAGCTTCCCTTTTGAGTAGTTGCTTGTAAATGCTTGTGACAGACTGAACCCTGATGAGATTATAACTCGTCACACTGAGCTAACCGGATGGAAGGCCGTTAGAATGGGGGGGTGGTACGTCCATCTGATCCCCCCCATTTGCTCTAAAAACATTCCAATGAACAGCTTCACAAACATGAAAGCTGCAGTTGGGTCAAGGGGGGGTCCTGGGGATTACAGTGATAATCTGAGTACAGACAGGGACACCTGTGCCCCCGAAGAGGAGGCGGAGGATTATGGAGCCACACTGAGCTAATAAGCAGGGGACAACCTTCTTCGGATGGCGCAGAGTCTGGCAGCTTGCTTCTCCCGTTAGCAAACCTTTTATGCTTGAAAGCCGTCACTATAATTATGACTCATGTGTTTCTTTTAGCATGGTTGTACTATTGAATACAACAAGCAAAAAAGAAAAAAAAAACATCTGAATTGCAACATTTATATGCAGTCAAGGGGATTTTTTTTTAACATACCCTGCAGCGCAAACCTAATAACTGTTAGATGATTTAAAGAGTTGTCAATGAAGCAAGCGGTTGGAAAGAACAGTATGACAATCGCTCTTTCCGGAGTATTGAGTAACTTGTGAATATTTGGCGTGACGAGTTGATAGTACTGACGTAATCTGAGGTTTTCTTGTGGCACGCATTCATTTAAAGTGGTTAAGTTCAAAGGGCAAGAAGAGGTGATAAAACCGGAATTAAACTAGATTGGGACATTGCTTTGGGACTTTGAGTCTGTTAGCTCGTTTGTTCGGGTATCGTCTCGTGTATTGTTTGCTTACAGGACTGAGAAACCGCTTTTGATGACTTGGATCACAAAATTCTTCATATTCCATCGGAATAACTTTGGTTGTGTACCATTTGTAAGGGTAGTAGAGAGGAGAAGAGATTGGCTGTTTGTCTGAAGTCAACAACTCATGTCCCATAGGGCCATTCTGATGGATTACAGAGAGGAGGCTGTGCCATGTTGCACTGCACACTACAAACAGACGTATTTTATTGTTTTTAGCAATAACAATAAAATACGTTTATATGATGTATCATGGGGATAAAAGAAAATCTTTATTTTCTAAGGCAATCAACTATGTCATATTTATCTTATTTGGGTACACCTCCACCCCCTGCCAATCCTTAACGTGATGTACCCACATAAACCATTTCATACCCTTAAATGCAACATTATGTAAACATACACTGCAATCGTAACAAGTCAGTTTAATGGTCTTTTAGGTAATGATTTCTATTAATTATGGTGAAAAATTATAACAATGTGTAGAGTTTGCATATATTTTAATTTAGTTGTATATTTTCTGAAAAAAATTTATATTGTGCCCTACTTCCACTGATTGTGTTTCTTATCCTTATTTGGGTCTGATTTATGACAAACTGACTGCTGTTCAAACCAAAAGAACGACGGACGACATCCTGCTGGTAAATATTATTTAGTCACAGTACTCTGTGCTCCTGTGCTGCTTCTCGTCTGACTGAGACGGAGAACAAGCATAAGGGGAGGGCCGCTGACTGGTGAAAATTACTAGTCTGAATTAAAAAAAATCATACATAGCCACATGTGCCAATCTGTCCTGTGGAAAACTGTTTTCTTTTTACCTGAAAAGGCCAAAACTTCATGAGTACAAATTAACAGACAAAATGGCCAAACCAAATTCGGACCTCCACTATATATACAGAGTTACTCAATAAATTACATAATTATTGACATCTAATATAAACACATTTAAGATTTGGATATTGCATCAGATAAAAAAAAACATTTTAAATACAGAATTGTGATCCTAATAAGCATTTTAACACCTGCCTCAAGTTTTTTTTTGTTCAAAAGGTACTTTTAATCTGGCAAACATCATTAGTTTACATTTTCTAATTTATTGAAGGCTTTTGGAGCCTTATGTGGCGCCATAATAAAGGTGCTGTGTCTGCCAGTAGCCCCTATTGAAAAGGTTTCTTCTACATGGCTTCAACACATGCAAGTGCTTTGCTTTTGCAAGTCCTCTGTGACCTGTTTAAAGAGTTCTTCTGAGCTGCAGCTGGGGTTTGTGCCTCTATTGCTTTTTGTAAAATGTTTGGTCTAGGTTTACTTCTTGCTCTGACAAGCTTTCTCTCCGTCCATTGGCACAAACGGGTCTTTGAGCACCTTACCATGCAAAACAGTTGACTGAAGTCCTGCCCCCATCAAAAGCCAATTTCTTCTTACTTTGTCTTCACAGGTTGTATCTTTTCACAGCATTACAAGCTGAAGCTGGTCCTTCATGTGGGCTATGTGTTTGCTTTTCTAGCCAGCTGTGTGCCCAATATGAGCAGACCTCTTGGAAAGTAGCGGGTGGCTGCAGAACCGTCTATTTTTACTACTTTTATGACTCCAGCTGGCTAATGAGAGGATAAGTGAACAGTAATATATATATTTTTTAAACAAGGACTTTGTGAGTTGAAAAAATTATCAAATTGGTAGAACTGAGAACATTTAAGTTCACTTTGTTGTGGCTAAACAACAATTTTAGACTGTTGTATTGTGACATTTATTGGTTTAGGAAACATAATGCCGATTGCTGTCAGTGATTAATGCAGGATTTAGGATTCAGGTGAACATCTAATTAAAGCCAGTCAGTATTTTACCCACCATATTGAAACTTTTTAAGAAACAGGTAGCTCAACTGAATATGTAAGACATGAATACTCGTTCATATTGTTCTTTGTTATTGTTTAACTTTGGAGCTATGGCTTCCATTGAGATCTGTTTCCAGTTTTATAGAGAATATAACATTTTTGGGTGCAGTTAATTTAGTTTAAACTTCATTTTAATTATCACAAAAAACATGTAACACAGTTAATTATAGAGTTTGTGTTTCCAAGTAGTTTGTCTCTATACATACATTTAGATAGAAACAATCCTTTTAAATTAATCCTGATTTGCATACAGAATTAGAAATACCCTGCTAATAAATTGTCTGCATGTGTTCCCCACAGATCTGTCCTTGGATGGTAGTTGTTTTTGCTTGATATAAATTATATTCTACCTATATATATTTTTTTTTATTGTAAAATAGTGATCTATGTCGGTTAGCTTGTCACGATATCCAAATTTCCAACTCGATACAATTGCTAAGAAAAATACTCATTACTTGATTCCTTTTTCGAGACCATGGCCAAATTTTTTGAAGGCACATGATCCTTTGTAGTTTAGCGCAAAAATATTATTAAATACAATATGAATATTTTAACTTCCTTAATTGTCCCCCAATACTTGGGGGACAATTCACTTCCTATCACTTCCCTATTTGGCAAAACAGTAGACAATATAACACTTATTATAAGTGTTATTCTACCTGCTTATATATAAAATGCCACTTTGTGCTTCCATTTGCCTTTCAATTCACTGTTGATACATCTACTAAAGGACAAAAAAGATCATTCTATACTTAAATTGTGTTTCAATACAAACATGGATCTGGCTCGCACACATTTTTTTTACAGTGTAAATAAGAATCTGATCCATGCATAGGTATTCATTAGCAGCCCTGTGCAATTTCTGTCTTTCTGGTAATTTTGCATCATTTCTTTAGTGATCAACGTCTGCAGCAGGGTTGGTTGGTACAGGTTCCTTCCTTTTTCGACTGCAACCGTCAGCTTTAGTCTGGCTCCACCATAAGCTGTGTTATTATTAGCATAGAAAAGTGGAAGTAATCAGGGTCCTGGTTTGTTTCGTTTCTTTACCACTAGTAGCCGACTGAGCTGTCAGCTGATTAACATTTTCCAGCGTTGATTCATATAACTGTTGAACAGAGTGTTGCCAGACCCAACGGAGCACCATCATGGGACTGGGCAATTTTAAAATGTCTCAGTAAGATTATGTTTGTACAATTAAAAAATTATATATATTTTAACACTTTTTAGACGTCTTTGCTTGGCTTTCAATAAATGTGGAAGACTCTGTGTAACAAATTGTAAATATTTTTATTGTAAATATTTTTACTATGAATAGCTATCCACTCTTTGGTCATGCATTAGTTTTAAGATCTGGTTGTGAAATATTTATGCATTACCTCATGGAGCAATTACGTGCTAATGAGTCAAATTTAGGTGATTTTGCTTGTTTTCTTCTGGGTGGTCTGCCATCAGGTGCTGGAAAGAAAGATGGCCGACCCTCTTCAGTAGCCCCCCCTAATAATAACAGCGACATATGTGGTGTGGTTGTAGACATAAGGGGTAACCTAACCTTAAGGAAGCTGAGTGGCTGTCGCAGCTCGTTACCTCTGAGCTTAAATGAAAACTAGTAGAATTTTTTTTTTTTGCTTTAGTTGGAGCCTCACCAAGCAGAACTACAGCTCAGCTCACAAAAAAGTGACTGAATATGTCAACCAAACCAGCCAGGGCCAACACGTCAAGTTTTGGTACATAGCTATTTTTGAAGGTAAAAATCATAAAGTTCTTCTGATGGCAAATAATAGATATAACAACAAAATAAAATGATAAAAAAACAAACCAATACGACTACTAAAAGCGATGGATAAAAACAGTATATCAAACTAAATGAGGTGTACAGGTGGTCGTATAATTAGAATTTAATGAAAAACTTTTGTATTACATTCATTCATTCATTACGCCCAGTCTGATATATTTCAAGTGTTTTTCTTTTTATTTTGACGATTATAACTGACAACTAATGAAACCCCCAAATTCAGTATCTCTGAAAATTTGAATATTACTTAAGACCAATAGTTAGGTCTAGCGTATCTCATCTTCCTCTTCACAATACCCCATAGATTTTCTATGGGATTATGGTCAGGCGAGTTTGCTGGCCAGTTAAGAACAGGGATCCCTAAACCAGGTACTGGTAGCTTTGGCACTGTGTGCAGGTGCCAAGTCCTGTTGGGGAATTAAACCTGCATCTACATAAAGTTAGTCAGCAGTAGGGAGCATGAAATGCTCTAAAACGTCCTGGTAGATGGCTGGGTTGACCTTGGACCTCAGAAAACACAGTGGGTCAACACCAGCATGTGACATGGCACCTCAAACCATCACCGACTGTGGAAACTTTACACCGGACCAAAAGCAACATGGATTATGTGACTCTCCTTTCTTCCTCCATACTTTGGGACCTAGATGTCCAAATTTAATGCTGTCTCTTGTTCCAGAGTGGCTTGACCCAAGGAATGCGACAGCTGAAACTCATGCCTTACATACGTCTGTGAGCGGTGGTTCCTGAAGCACTGACTCCAGCTGCAGTCCACAATTTGGGAATGTCCCCCATTTTGAATAGGTTTTGTTTCACAATCCTATCCAGGGTGCATTCATCCCTATTGCTTGTACACTTTTGTCTACCATACCTTTTCCTTCCCTTCGCCTCTCTATTAATGTGCTTGGACACAGAGCTCTGTGATCAGGCAGCCTCTTTAGCAATGATCTTTTGTGTCTTGCCCTCCTTGTGCAATGTGTCAATGATTGTCTTTTGAACAAATTTCAACTCACCAGTCTTCCCCATGATTGTGTCGCCTACAGAACTAGACTGAGAGACCATTTAATGGCCTTTGCAGGTGTTTTGAGTTAATTAGCTGATAAGTGCACTGCAAAAACGGATCTAAAAATAAGCAAAATGTTCTTAAACATAGTGTTTTTGTCCTTGATCTGAGCTGGTAAATATTATCATTTGCCAATGGAATGAGTATTTTTACCCCTAAAATAAGATAATTAGACATCCTGCACTTGAAATAAGATGATGGTGATGAAATGTTCCTATTTTAAGTGCAAAAATCTTATTCTATTGGCAGATCATCTTATTTACCTGCTTAAATCAAGGACGGATACACTAATTTTAAGAAAAGTTTACTTATTTTTAGTTCCGTTTTTGCAGTGTGTTGCACCAGGTGTCTTCAATATTGGACCTTTTCACAATATTCTAATTTTCTGAGATATCGAATTTAAGGTTTTCATTTGTTGTCAGTTAGAATCATCAAAATTAAAAGAAATAAACACTTGAAATACATCAGTTCAAGTTAGAGATGCACCAATCTGATAACCGGATCGGATATTGGCTCCGATATTGACTAATTAGCTGGATTGCATATCGGATTGGAAAGGCCGATCCAGTGTTCCGATCCAGTCATTTCTTTTTTTATTAATATCATACACATCAATACAGGTATGGCGATCTAGTCACTTGTATTATATGTTTGCAATGTGGTTACGCAGATCACGCCACAGCAGCTAGCGATGAGCAAACACAGAGTAACATAAAGCAAGTGTGGGGCTGAGTCAAGTCTGCCATTTGGAAACATTTCAAACTTGATACTCCAACAAGTCCGACTGCAACATGCAATATATGCAATGCGTAAGTTGTGAGGGGGTGATAAGGTTGCTAAATTCAACACAACAAACTTAAATAAGCTCCCTACAAAAGCACCATGCTAAAGAACATGCAGAACCTTTTTAACAAAGTTTATTTTAAGCCTGATAACCTCACTCACATGGCAAGGTATCGGATCAGTATTGGGTATCGGCCGATATGCTTAGCCCAGGTATTAGTATCGGATTGGATCTGAAATTACTGGATCGGTGCATCTCTAGTCTGTGTGTAATAAATGAATATCATTTTTTTTAATGGAATTACTGAAAAAAATTTTTTTTCATGATATTCTAAATATATGCCCAGCCTCTGTAATTCAGACAAACTTGAATTGAAGAAATTCCTGACTGGATATAAGTGCATCTAGCTGCTTTTTAGTAGCCAGTATTGTATCTTCAACAAATACATGAAATAGGTATTTAAAGTTGTTTCAAAATGTTACAGTAATCCATTTTAAACCAAAGCAATAACCATAAAACAGAGATTAGCCTTTGACACCACTGTTCTGAGCTTAGAAAGATCCCTACAACAGTAAAAGGAATTTCAAATAGGCTCAGGTGACATTATGTGGTCAAAGACAATGACAATTGTGATGATCGAGTGTACAGGCTACCTATGATATTGTGCTGGTGTTTAATCACATCAATCAGATTATCAGGGGCAGTGAACAAAGTCTCTGTTTTCAGTTTTTAGCTGGAAAAAAATGATCCGTTGGCCATTTTTTTTATTTCTGTCAGACAAGAGTTTATCAGGCTGAGATTGCTCAAAAGAACAGTGCAACTGGATGCCATCAGCATAGAGATAGCAGAGCTTGTGGAAATATTATAGCACTCATAAGTCTGTCTCAGTAGGGGTTTATAAAGAAAGAAAAGTATAGGCCCCAGAACAGGAGCCTGAGGAACCCCTTAAGGCAGAGCTGGCATTTCTGATGTGGCCTGATTCACGCAGACACCAAAAGATCTGTCAAAAAGGTATAAATAAAGAAAACCATTTCAAAACACAACTAGAAACAAAGTATAAATCTACATGTCATCCAATATAACGCGTGTGTGTGTGTATGGCAGTTCAAATTGGTTTAACTTGATGTGACTGTCTAGTCTGGTGTCGAGTTGTGCTTTAAGTGCAAAAGCAGCAGCCAGACAGAGTCAGCCTGCAGATTCTGAATGCTAATTTGATTTCCTGGTCGATTTTTGCAGGAGAGCCTACATGTGTTCTGCCAAATAAAACAAGATTCAGAAAAGAAGATAAAAAAAACCCACATTTGACATCTTAGACTACCTGTAGCATTATGCTAGGAGTTCATTTTGTGGATGTCGAGTCGCTCATGTTAAAGAAATCAGTTTGAATCTGTCAGGATACACTTGGACATCCAAAAAGATAGCAGAATGCATAATGGACCTAATGGAATAATCGATTACCATAGAATCCTCTAAAGCACTTAATTTTTAATGTCACTATCATTATATGGAATATCTTTTAGCCTTTTTTAATCTTCAGTTCAGCTTTTACTAAGATGTAATGAGTGTCTAATCCTTAGTCCTGCTCCTCCTGAGCAGTTCTTTCCATTGATTTCCTTTTCAAATGCACCCTTTCAAAATGAGAATGGCTGCACGGATCAATTACACTGCCACTTCATAAATACAAGGCAGAAAAATAAAACATCACTCTTTCACACACTCTGAAAAGCACATTTGGGCTCAGACTATTCAGTCAGGGTCTGACTTGGGTCTTAGTGTTACTCACTCTGTGAAACGGGTCTGATCTGAGGATATTCCTAATCTGTTTTCCTCTCTGTCTCGCTGACGATTAAGAAAAAAAAAAAAGATCCCTAAGAGGAAAAGTAGCAGCTGAATGCCTTACAGACTGTAAGATGATACAGCACAAGGAAAAAAAAAAAAAGCTAAGCGGTGTTTATTCCCCTCTTTCTCTTAGCAGTGGAAAAGTTTCTTAAAATAAAAAAAAAAAACGCTTTGTGCTGGAGGGGGGTTCAGGCAGGAGTTTAATTTCTTTAAGCTTTTTTGATCCACATGAGGGTTGTGTTTGAAGAAGCAGGATTCTGTGAAGCTGCAGAGGTGCATTTGCTGGAGTAAGATCTTAATAACGTTAAAAGACGTTGTGCAACAGTTATTTTTGGTTCTGCTGCTGTTTACCGAGTACTTGTTGCGTTGGATTTGTGTAAAAGCAGGCTGTTTATTAGCACCAGCAAAGCATAACATCTTTTGGTATTGCTATGAAATGCCATTAAAGATTAAGATTAAGACTCATTTGATTAGGATTAAATATGATGATGTTCCTCCCAGGTTACATGCAGATAATAAGTGGAGATCTGTCTCTTTTGCATCATTATCTTACATTGATTAGGATGAGGGGTGCTTTATTTTTTTTTAGTTTTGTCTTTAGCTCATGAGTCATATAGGAAAAGCTATTCTGATAACCCTTTTAAGAAGAGGAAGGCCTGATATTTTAGTTCAGAATAGAAAGGGGAACCGTTTTTTATTTAGGAGTATGTTGCAAAGTGTTGCCTGGTACAAAATGTCTTTAAGAATAGATTTGATTAAATTTTATTTATATAGCAATTTTATTCATATTTATTTATATTCTTAAGGTTTAAACCGCTTCTAAATAAGAAGATATTTCTTTTCACACCACTGCATTTTTTCATGCCTATAAGGAAATGGTCCAGAATTCGAAGAGCACAACGTTACCTCTGTCTGCTGTTTCTACTGTTGAGTTAAGGTCATTATCAGCATCTTTGCATTTATTGTTTCTTCATAAGCACACAATTGCTTGCAGGAATTAAAGCGTTCAAAACTTGAGATGCACTGATTTTTTTTTTTTTTTTTTTCTGGCCAATTCCAATTTTGACTCACTCAGGTTTTTGTTCTTCAAAGGACTAAAGCACAAAAAGAGAGGGAAATTGTCCTGGAGGGTCTTTTATAGAGGTAGTAGTGTGATTCCTACGGCGGATGAAGGAATTACAAGAATGTCACGATTAATTGGAAACCCTCCTCCTCATCTCCCATCACATTTTTTAGTGTTTGACCAGCTGGTCACCGATCAGATCTAATCAAAGAAATTTGACCGTTGACCTGATCTCTGACCGGTTGAATCACTGACATTTGCTGCTGTAAAGAGGCGAAAATGTACTCAAGATAGAAGAAAATGTGGAATGTGCACGCAGTGATGCACTTGGCACCAAATGTTTGGTTAAAGTTTGGACCATTGCATCATTATAGATTTAAAAAAGTTGTGTATTACTTATTGACACCAAGACCCCCAGGGACTTTTTTTAAGATTCTTCTTTATTCTGGATCCCTTAGGTAAATGTATTAATCAAGCTTGATATAAATAAAATCAACATATTTGTAGCCCCTTGCTTTGGCTCTATTGTAACATCTAGTGGATTTTGAAAACCATGTCCTTCACTAAAGCAATAGAAAATACAGCCCACAACCTTGTTGAACATAATAGTAACTTCCCTGCACTCAAAGGAGAATTAGACACATCGGCAGTGACTTTGACTGAAACACAGTTCAGCAGAAGACAACGAGCATCTGACAAAAAGAAAATGAGCTGTTTTTTTTTGACTGGTCCATACGTAGCATTTTGCCAAGCTAAGGGGATCCCGATTGATCAAAATGTTTTTGCTGCAGATACAGATAGAAGAAGAAGCATTTTATTGTGATTGACCGAACATCATCGATTCTTTTGAAACTTTTATAAATCAGTTTTCTTTTGCTTATGTATGTATTCCTTGAGAATAACTTTTTAACCTCTTAGAATAAAGTGATGTAATTAGCTGGACTGCGTTTTGACTCTAATCACTAGAAACATGGATAAGCAATAGAAGAGAGTGCTCCTTCATTCCTCAAACGCTAAATGGATTTGTTACAAAGCAGTTTAGGGACTCTGAGCTTTGATTTCCACTGGGTACCTTTATAACTATCTGTGTTTCATAAGTGCACAGCATTGTTTCTTCTGTTGTGGACCATTTTCTTCTAATATAACTAAAGTTCACCACTGTGCGACAATAAAGGATTATTCTGTTCTTAACATACTGACAGATACACAATAAAAAAAAAATCCACTATCTACTGTTTGTTCGCCATCATCATTGCGAAGCATTTCCTCAGTTTTTCTCTGAGCTGATTGGCTGTTGGGCTTTAACATTAAATTTAAAATGTTCCATTACTCATTGGGCAACCAGATGCAATAAAAATGGAGGTGCACATGAATTTTGAATGGGTTCTGTCAGTTGAAGCAATCCTTGAACAGTTTTGTTTGCAGATATTTTGCTGTTTGGAGGGAGGGGGGGTATCAGTGTCACTGTTTGGGTTGGACACATTTCTAACTTCTACAATTGGTAAGAACTGATAAACTGTCCAACGATCGCCACAGACGTGACCTCCACTCAAACGCAGAGGATGAAACAACACACTGCAGTCTAATCCTACTCTGAACAACCCCAGCTTTCAGAGGGAGGGCGGCTTAAGACTCGTCAACAAACATGATGATCCTGTTTCCAAATTAAAAGTTAATAAGCCTTTTTTTTCCTTAACTGTTGTAATGACAACAAAGAGAGACATTAATGCCAAAATTTTAGATTTGATTTTACTGTAATAAAGGGAACTAAAAGTAAGTGAGATTTGTGTATTTATCCTAGACTTGAACAGGCAAGTTTAAATTATCTGCCAATGGAATAAGATTTTTGCACTTAATATAGGAAAACCCCTTCTCTGTCGTCTTGTTTCTAGTGCAGTTTGTCTAATTATCTTACTTTAGGGATCAAAATACTCATTCTGTTGGCAAATAATCTTTTTACTTGCTCAAATTAAGAGACAATACACTGAAAGTTTACTTGTTTTTAAACCACCTTTTTGCAGTGCGGTGCTACTTTCTAACATGACATCTGTTTGTTGCATTGTGCAGACGGTGCTTAATTCCCAGTTTCATGTCCGGTGTTTTTACATCTTCTTCCCCGTCTATTTCTACCCTTCAACTCCACTCTGACAACAATACTCAACACGATTCCTTTTGCAAATGAGTTTGACAACCCTTTCTTTTTTATTTGACTCTATAACCACCCATTTTGCGTTCTCTAAATGTAACACGCGGACGCTGCAGATGAGTTTGATAGCATGCGTGGAAATAAAGTTTTCTGCTGCTGGACATCGGTTTTGTCTCTAAGCTGGAGTGGTGGGTTTTAGACCCTGCTTCATTCCGTCTTTAGACTCTAATTATAATGACTAATTCGTGGAGGTAATTAACTCTGATCTTGTTTTCTCTTTCAGAACTCGATGAATCTTCCTCCAGACAAGGCCCGGCTGCTGCGGCAGTATGACAACGAAAAGAAGTGGGAACTAATCTGCGATCAGGTGAATATACCTCCTCGGTGTAACGCGGCGTAGGCTCTGCAGGATTCACGCTAAGTGACCCATTGCTACACTTTTTAAACGAGCCGTATTGGCCATTTGAACCTTCTGTTGCAAATCTGATGTTAAACACAATGTCTTGCGTTCCTCATAACTCTTGAAAGGTGTGAAAAGATTGTCGTGGACCAATTGAATTAACACTTCTAAGTCTTGCAACAGCTTTTCAGTTCGTTTTATGCGCAGACTTTGACTGGGCCGTTCTAACACATGGAGATGCTTTCGTCTGAACCATAACATTGTAGTTTTTGCTTTATGTGTGTCGGGTTGTCGTCCTGTGCGAAGGTGAACTTGGCTTTCTGCCATAAGGTCACCATATGCCTGTTGGCTGCGTCTCTTGGAGCTGTGCCGTACTCTTTCCATCCTCAGATGAAGACCTGAAGAGGTTCAAGCTTGGGATATTGTTTAATGGCCTAAGGCTGCCTTAAAGCGCTCCACAAACTTCTCCCTAACTTGTCTGCTGTGTTCCTTTTCTCCGTTTTGTTTTCTAATGTTCTTTAACAAACGGCTGAGGTATTCACTGAATAGCTGGAGCAGTGCTTATATTAGACACAGGTAGACTTCATTTATTAGTCAAGGGACATACGGAGGCAATTGGTTGCACTGGGTTTTATTTAGGGGCATTAAAGTAAAGAAGGCTGGGTATAAATGCACACTAGTTTAATAGTTTTACTTTAACATTTTTTGGAGAACCCCTCTTTCTTTTCCTTCAACTTCACTATTTTAGGTTGGTCCAGCAATAAAATGCATTAAAGTTTGTGCCTGCTTCTTGACAACCTGTAAAAAGTTCAAAGCTTGTGAACACTTCTGCAGATGCGTGTCTTCGTGATGACAGTGTCTTCGCTCCCCTATCCGGCTTTTGCCCCACAAGGATCCTCCATGTGCTCACAGATTGCCTCAACTTTCTTGGTCAAGTGGGTTAAGTGGCACAGCAGGGTGCAGAGATCAGCTAGCCAGTTAAAAGAGCTCCCAGCCTGTTATTGGCGTCAGTGCTGCATGTAGGAAATAGCAGAGTGTGCATATTGAGCAGTGAGCTGTGGTCTGAGGGCAGCGGATCTGCCAGAAGTTTTCTGCCTCCTCGAGCAGCGAAGAAAAGGACAGACTAGATCAAAAACCGCCTTCCACTCAAAACTGTATGGAGGGTCGGTCACCCTGAAGAGAACCGGGCCGCTGACCAGCAAAGATTCACCCAGCAGGAGCGGCAGAACTTTTCAGGAACCTTTCAGGCTGAAAGTGAAGCTAGTTATGGCCCCCTTTTTCAAAGTGCCAGCGAAGGAGTTTCCAAAGCATCACCCCACTGGGTTTCATACTGGCTTGTTGAAATTCATCCTTTTAAGTGAGAAGGCGTTCTCCTGTTGCTCGGTTAATGTTTGAAGGTCTGCTACTTGATGTTGCTTCCTCCTTGCTTTCACTCCCAGCCTATATCTGTAACAGCTTACACAGTTCTGGGAATAAGATGCAGTCTGTGTCCATAGTGACAGTGAAGCCCTTAGAGTAACCATGCAACGGTGAAAGAGTGGAGCAGAAACAAAAGGTAGACCTCCTTTGTCCGCCAGTTGCCCCTTAGGTTGACGGTTTAACCTATTGCTGCTAGTGTGAGGAGTTTTTCAATCAAAAAGGTTAAACAAAATTTAAATAGCAGAGGAGAAAGCAGCCAGATCCAGTTACTGCAACCTTTTTTCCTGCTAACAAGGCACTTTCCAGGCGGTTAAACCACACACCTAAAACTATCCAAAGAACTACAATTTGTGAACAACTGCTTAATTTCTTTTAATTGGACAGACTTTATTGATTCAAGGAGAAAAAAAGACAATTTATTTTCAATCTGCTGCCCAGACACACTTGCTCATATAGGCTCCTAAGCACCATGTGTTTTAAAAGGTTGGTTTGCCTTACACACATTATATATATATATATATATATATATATATATATATATATATATATATATATATATATATATATATATATATATATTTTTTTTTTTACCATAAAACAAGAGTTTTACAGCTATCGGTCAACTTCTTTGTAATTTTGCAGAATTTCATACATTTTCTTTCCACAGTTGGGCAGGGCTCATTTGTTTTGCAGTTACTGTCCTCTGAGGGAAAGAGAGAGAGAGAGAGAGAGATTTCCTTTCCCGACTCCGCTCTCATCTTGCATTTCCTGTTTTTCTGGGTGAGACTCTCTGGCTGGTAGATGTACTGATGCTGATCTCATCTTGTATCTTTGCACAGTGGGCAGCAACACCTGTTACGGGAGATGTTCTACTGCAAACTCGCTTGTGTTTGCATAGAAGTATGTGAAGCAGGACTTAGTCGACATCCTTGAAGCAAGTCAAGGATGCAGAATTGTCTAGACCAGCGGGTCTTGAGCGTTTGACAAATACCAGCTCAGCAAACACTCGGGTTTCTAACAATAATACTGCAGGAGTTTGACTTTTTTAGTCGGGTGTATTTTTTTTTCTTGAAGACAAAATAAGCAAATACCTGAAATAGTTATCCATTTGTGTGGTTAAAGGTGCAGTTAAGTTTTGCATTCAGGTTTTTTTGCTTGGGAGTCAAGTTGGAGAAACTAAAACTGACATGAACTCCACCTAACAGTACAAACAAATACAATGCTTGGAGAAAAAAGTGAAGGTCTCACAATTACATCAGCCTACAAGATAATTTTTTGCCAATTTAATATTCTTTCCTATTACGGTATTTAACTTATTTGGCATGATTTGGCTAAGCTGTTAGTGTTTCAAAAACCACCACTAAGACACAGCATACAAAAAGAAAGCAAATGGTGGGAACGAATGTGACATTATCATCAGCAGCACCACCACAGTGCCAAGTTGTTTCCCCAAGTTCAACCGTGTTGCTCAGCCAATCCGTTTTATGTAACCCTGTCTGGCTCAAAGCTGGTCAGTGTGTGGATGCACAGTCATCCTTGAGCTGATTAGTGTGTGTGTGACTTCCTAACGTACTTATTTGCTTAAAGGGCACATGCCTCATATGGGAACCAGATTTAAAAAAAGAAAAATCAATCCAAGAAAAACATTCCTGAGGTTATATATATGTGTGTGTGTGTGTGTATATATATATATATATGATGACTTATGATGGATTTTTCTCCAAAATGTGAAAAGTAGTCACAGGGTCTTCTTACTAAACAAACTAAAGGAGCAGGGATTTTATAAAGGAGAGACATGTAAAGTAATCAAAAAAATAAAAATGGAGCAATGTGGACATAATCCATCTCATTCCCTCCTCATTTATCGCCGTCTGTTTGTGCATCTGTGTCTCATAACGTAACAACCTCAGAACAATATGTAATCAGGATTTAATTGTCTTTGTTTTGGACTAAGCCACAGCCGGTCTCTTTGACGGCGCTGCTGCCTCGCTGCTCTCTGGCTTGTGGAGCAAGAAGAAGACGGGCCAAAATTGTGTTT
The DNA here is from genome assembly GCF_011125445.2 of Fundulus heteroclitus. Classification (NCBI taxonomy): domain Eukaryota; kingdom Metazoa; phylum Chordata; class Actinopteri; order Cyprinodontiformes; family Fundulidae; genus Fundulus; species Fundulus heteroclitus. The sequence continues at coordinate 29,480,908 of NC_046367.1, read as the reverse complement.
GCAAACACTAACCAGAAGTAATTGCTCAGTCTGCCTTTAAGAATCTGTCTCTTTTATTATTTTCATTTGTTTTTACCAACCTCGTTGGGTTTTTATCACTCTTAAACTGCTGTGCTGCTGTTCTCCAGTAAGAAGCAAATACTCTTTCCCGCTCAACACACTGATCCAAATCCTGGACTAATCTCCTGTTTTATATTTGGAGCACAATGGGGCAGCCTTAAAACCTGGTGCTGGTTGAACTTGGGACGTGCACATGTGCAATCACACAGTGAGACAGGCTTTCACAGTAAAGCCTCTTGGCCTCCTGGGATATTATATTTTATAATATAATATTATACAATATTTTTTGTTGAGTCCATGACGCATTCATATAACACCTCCCCTTAAAGGGATTGCTTGGGATTTTTTGAGGTCTAGTTGAAAGGCTAGAAGCAGGCAGTCTTTCTCAATCCTGACAGCTCGCACTTGAGCAACCAGTAGTTGGAGCGATGCTGTTTTTGCGCTCATGGAGGCCCATCCTTCTAGGTGCATTCCATGTCAGAGGCAAATCAACGACCCAGCAGTCACTGTATAAGTTGTTTACTTGTCCACCTGAGTCATGATGTAGTTTCTTTGGAATGAGTTTCAAGGCATGGTTGTAGATGCTTTTAACCTGAAACTGCAATCCTCCCCCTCTGTTCAGAGTTGGCGTTCCTCTCTTGACCAAGATGGCTTTTTTCACCCCTCTTTCAAAGCATCTATCCTCTCTGTCCAAAATCTGGACATGCTTGTTGTCCAAAGTGTGTCCTTTGCTCTTGAGCTGCAAGCTAACCGCTCAATCTTGCCCCAAGCTGCCAGCGCCCCTTGTTTGGTTTCTCAATGTAGCAGCGCTCCAACTGCAGATTGCTAACGTTTGAGCTGCGAGAATTGAAAGAGGCTCTTGGATAGGCAACAAAACTTTTTCTTAAAAACAGCAGAAGTCCAGTTACCTCTGATTTAAGCCTGTTTGGAGTTGCCATGAACCGGATAGCCTTGAACCGGATAGCTAACCGCTAGCTTCTGAAAGGAGAAGCTAACCGCTAGCTTCTGAAAGGAGAAGCTAAGCGCTAGCTTCTGAAAGGAGAAGCTAACTGCTAGCTTCTGAAGGGAGAAGCTAACTGCTAGCTTCTGAAAGGAGAAGCTAACTGCTAGCTTGACAAGGGCCAAAATTAAAGCAAATTTCTTCTGTCTTAACAACTCCACTCTCAAAAGTGTCATACTGGCCTTTTGTATAGATTTACTCTGTTGCTTTCATTTTTTTCTCCTTAATGTGTACATAGTGCGTTGTTCTATTTGCCCATCATTTGCTGCTTTGACTTTTCCAGCTGAGGGATAAATACGTCTTTTCAAACTGCTGCTTAAACCTTTAAACACACTTTACAAAAATCTTAAATTATCCCTTTAAAAAAATACGTAAATGCGTCATAGCGCGATAAGAAAATCTCCACAGAAAACAGCATCATTGTGTGACTGTCTTTACTTGGAGTAAGACGAAAATGAGTCTTATGAGGGTTTGTCATGTCTGCAGCCAACCCCGAATGGAGGAACTGTTTGTTTTTTTTCTTCCCTAAACTGGAAAATGATCTAAAGTTCCTATATAAAGGATGATTGCTCACTGTCAGATAAACTCTCCAGTGAGCTGGGAATAAATGAGTGTGTGTGTGTGTATTTTTGTTTCACTTTGTGTGACCATCTGAATCATCCAGTTCACAATAAAAAACATAGATGTGTCTCTTTAGGGTGATCTAATCTCATGTTCTTTTCCCTCTCTGACAGGAGCGATTCCAAGTTAAGAACCCGCCTCACACGTATCTCCAAAAGCTGAGGAGCTATCTAGACCCCGCAGTGACACGAAAGGTGAGCGTTCAGCCTAACAGGCTTTCCTGTTCTGGTGGCTTGGCAGCTTCCACAAACCCCCATCCACCCTCCCTCACCCCAGCCCGGCTGACCTTCTATCTTTTGTTCAGGATATCCCCACAGCTGAGGAAAGATTGCACTCAGGAGTTCCCTGGGAGACAGCTCGGGAACTCGAGTTGCAAAACACTGTGGATTAGGGAGAAAGGAGACAGTTGTTTATCAGGAACGCCCTGCTTGGAGAAACCACTGGCCAGTCGTTAATGCTGCTACGCTGCGGCTAAAGAATGAGCAAGGGAGTGAAAGTCAGGGGATAATTCCTTGCAGCTCTGCAGGCGCTTGAAAGAAATAACCAGGAGTGCCTAAACTATATGATATAAATGCCTTTATGTTGCCCCAGCAGCCAGCTTTTGGCTGTTTTGTCCTTGGCTGCATGAGAGGGAGCGGAGGGAAGGAGGAGCTTCTCACGGACAAGTATCGGCCAAACGTCTCTGGCTTTGCCAAAATTAAGTCTTTTTGGCCTTGGATGTAGAAGCTGCAGAGAGGAACGCCGGGAGACCTGCCTCCGTGATAAACAAATTAGGCGACACACACTGCCAAAACAAGAACAAATCACTGAATAATTCAATCTGTAGCTGCTGCGCTTGAAAGTTCGAGCCGCAGTGAGACGACTGGAGCTGCGTGAATAAAAGCGTGAATAAAAGCTAAACTGTGGTTGCGAAAGGAGGGAAACGTTGGAGACTTTACAAAAAATTACAAACGTGAATAGTTGATAACATCTGTCTTAAGAGGATTTAAAACTCGGCTTCTATTTTTTATTTATTTTTTTGAAGCCCAGCTACAGTGTTTCAAACCTAACAGGTTGAGTTCATGCTAGCTGTGCTGCTGCTGCTGGTATATCTGCTGCCTGAGCAGTCGCCCGTTCAGAAGATCTGATGAAGACATAGAGGCAGACATAACAGGCATGACGGCGTCGAGGTTAAATTATCGTATTTTATGCAAGAGCAGGTTTAGTGTTAAAAGATTCAGACTAGAGATGCACCGATTACAGTGCTGGGACTAATTTCCGATGTTCTGTTATTGTCAAGCTTGGACCTGTCAAAATTGTTTTTTTTAAGAAATATATCTTATATCTTATATATCTTTATTCAAAGAATACGGCAGTAAAACATATTGAATATGATTACAATGCTGCTTTTCTTGACAAAGCCAAGAGTTGATGTGTTGTTGTTGTTTTTTTTTTTATGTGGAATCTGGTTAGACTACAAATTAACAGGAATTCCCAAAGTTCAGTACCCCTCGCAGAGAAAGTACTTTGAGGAGAAGAGGTATTATGGAAAGTAACCTTAGAGTCGCCATCTTAACTGCTAGATTTCCAAAAGGCTGCCGACATTTCTAAATCCAGCATGTCTCCTGTCTGACTTGTCTGATATACCCCGTCCTGCCTTCCTGTTACCTGCTGTAGCCTTGCTCTCTCTTGTTCTCTGGCAAGATGGGTAACTGAGTCTTTGTGCCGCTGTAACAACTTCCCCAACAAAGAGTGGTGCTGGTGGGATACTACTCTGGTGAAACTAATGAATGTTCTCCACTCGGTAAATTAAATGGAAAAGAAAAGTTACTTTATTTCAAAACCTAAAATACAAATGATATAAATCCATTACCCACAGTGAAAATTATTTGTTTTTAAATTATTTTTTAGTTGGTTTGCAACTAATAAAACACTGCAAAAACGGAACTAAAAACAAGTCAAATGTTCTTAAAGTTAGTGTATTTGTCCTTGATTTGAGCAGGCAAATAAGATGATTTGCCAATGGAATAAGATTTGCGCTCTTAAAATAGGAACAACTCATCTCCATCATCTTATTTCAAGTGCAGGATGTCTAATTATCTTATTTTAGGGGTCAAAATACTCATTCCATTGGCAGATAATCTTATTTACCTGCTCAAATCAAGGACAAATACACTAACTTTAAGAACATTTTACTTATTTTTAGATCCATTTTTGCAGTTAATGACCAAAAAACGGTTTGTTAGATAATTAGATTATTTAACAAGACCAATAAAAATATATTTTTTAATTGGTCTTACATAGTCGCTATGAACACTTGACAGTTGGCCAGTAGACAGCCTTTTACATCGTCCATAAGAATGGTAATCCATTAAAAGAATGTTGCTAAATAGGCTGGCCTGTCACAAAGCGCTGTAGTTGAGAAGAGGGAAAAAACGTTGATGAAGCAAAGTCTATTCAAGAATTGGGGCAGGAAGATTCACAAGGCGCCGCTTGCAGCTGGAGTCGGTGTCTCCAGAGCCACCGTGCACAGATGTATCCGGGACAGGAGGCTACAGCTGCTGCACTGAGTCAGGCTGAGATGGAGGTCTGGACCGTTGATCAGCAGTTCACTGTTTAGGGGATCAGTCCTCTCCTCAAAAGTGAATTTTATTTTTTTATTAGGAAATAGAGGGGTCACAATCTGAAAGACTAATGAGGCACAGAGTTGTTTGAGGTCCACTGTGAAGTTTCCTCGGTTGGTGATGATATGGGAAGCTATGTCGTTTACTGTTTTCTATTAAGCCCACACTGCAAAAACGGAAAATAAGTAAAATGTTCTTAAAATCTGTGTATTTGTCCTTGATTTGAGCAGGTAAATAAGATGATTTGCCGATGGAATAAGATTTTTCCACTTAAAATAGGAACAATTCATCTCCATCATCTTATTTCAAGCGCAGGATGTCTAATTATCTTTTTTTTAGGGGTAAAAATTACTCGTTCCATTGGCAGATAGTCTTATTTAGTGAAATACACTAACTTTAAGAACATTTTACTTATTTTTAGATCCGTTTTTGCAGTGCAAAGTCCGAGCGGTCCGTTTGTAAGATCATTTTAGATCACTCCCTCTGCTGACCAGCTTAATGGAGATGCTGGTTTTATATTCTAAGAGGACATGGTACCTGCCCCCACTGTTATACCTGCCAATACCTGCTTTAATCAGTAATTGGATCGCTGGTTGATTGGCCAGGAAGCCGACTCACCCAAAGTATTTTTAAGAGGAAGATGAGACACCACAACGAACACTGCAGATTAACTAAAGTTCGCTATTAAAGAGACCAGGGATTGCTCAATTCCCCCTCCTTGTCAAAGCTCACTTCTGGAGAAATTCATGCAAAAGAGGCCCTGACCTAACCTGACTCTCACCAGATGGATTTCGTTCCACAGAGCTCCACACATCCATCTGGGATTGCTCCATCGGAGATGCATTTCAGAAGGAGGGGCCTTATCAAAAATCCTTGCTTATGATTGGATAAACCACTTGACCGTCATCTTTACTGACGTGCTACTTCAACCACTCGCATCGAAAGTAAAACAATTGTTTCCGCTAACAAAAGCCCTCAAAGCGGGTCTCTGGTGTTCTTTTAAATAGTTAATATTCAGTAGATTGGACAACACTGAGGAAATGGCAGCATCAATGTTACTGAGTGACCAGATTTCTCTAATAAAAACCAGGGACGTCTCTGATGTTGCTTAGCAGGAGTCTCTACGAGGGGTTGGTTTGTTTTGCCCGATCTGAAATGCAGACGGGGCGGGGAAGGCGTGTTCGGCTCAGCAATTCTACGAGGTAGGGAGAGTGGCAGGACCGGGTAAATACCTCTTGCTGCGTTAAACTTTTTTTACTCCATCATGATACACAGGTCGTCCCTTGTATGTGTTATTGAAATCCCTCCCAATCGCAGCGATTCCAGATGGATGTGTGGAGCCCCAACCAAGTTTTGAGACGCTTTCAATGGACGGTTAATGGACGGACTTTTCATTAGACTGACACTTCAGTTTAGGTCTTGCTTAACTCTGATACACTCAATTTTGGGTTCTCATCAGCAGTCAGAATTTGAGTCTGATACTGCTCCATAGAGCTGTGAATATGGGGCATGTTTTGAACGAACCAGGAAAAAAAATTCCTCTGCACTCAATTGGATAGACCTACAACCAATAAGAGCAACGGAGTGTGTGACGTATGTTAAGTGACGCATAGTTGTCAGGGTTTCCCGCAGCGCTGTCTTGGCGGCCGCCTCGCCAACACTCCAAAAAAAAAAAAACCTAACTCGATATGCTTGCATGTTTATCTGACGTTAACACGCGAACCTGTCGATATCTTCTAGAACAGACCTAATAGCAGAATCTACACACCTCAACTCTCCAGCGGCAGCCACCATTGTTGTAAACGAATTCAACCCAAGCGCGCTTTGGTGACGTGGTTGATTACGTTACTGTTGATCATCTGTCCATCATCGTATAAAGCCCGCCCTGACGATCTGATTGGTCCGCCAGATATTGGGCGAGCATACTCGCGCTACTATTGAGCAATGCCAGACCGAACTTCCCGACCTAAAACGTTGTGGGCAGGACTAAGTTCGGAATGGCACCCAGGCTACTGTAAATGCAGAATCATCAAAATTTTGCCGAAGCAAATGCTTTAAATTAATCATTCTGCGTGTGACGAATCTATAGAAGTTCTTTAATAAGTTAATGAATTAAACAAACTTTTCAAAATTATTAAATTTTTAGATGTACCTGTTACTAAATAAAAAAAAGCACAGGGGGCAATTTGAAAGCTTTCAACTTTTAATTTTAATTTTAGACCAAGTAGTTAAAAAGTTTACTTGACTTGAGCTGTCCACATTTTGATTTCAGCATCAGATTTGGAGTAGGGGCGCAATCCTTTTAATGATTCGAGTATTTTCCAGCATGTTAAAGTTTTCCCTGAAATAAGCAGTGACCACGCAGAAACATTCAACCTTGCCGTTGGACGTCATCCAGAAAGTGCTGGTCCTCCATGTCCCCCACTTCTTCCATAGAGAGTCGATCAACTTTAAGAAGAAGTGTTTGTTCTAGTTTTAATGACAGTCCTGAAGAGATGCGTTTGAAGGTCACACCAGTCCCTTATCTGCCTTGTTTTTGGCCTCAGTGGTCACATGTTTGTTGTGTAAAAGCAGCCTGACATGAGACTGGCGCCTTTTCTCTGCCTTGAGTGAAAGCTTGCAGTAGACAGGCGCACAGGAACGCGATGAAAGACTGAAGCGAGTGGAGCAACGGAGAGGGAGGGAAGGAGAGGTGCTGAATTAAAAGAGTTTATCGGGGGGGGGCTAGCGATGGACGGACGGCGGCAGTGACAAAAAAAGCAAAGCTCAAGAGGGCACGGAGGAAGAGAAAGAGTTATGGGCTTCTTTCTCCGCTCCTGCTCCATCCCCCTTTTCTTCCAGCTCAAACAATTGGCACTTTGTGCCACAGTGAGAGAGCTGGAGGTCATTGCCTCTGCTTTCCATAGGCAGGCTCCCGTGCATTCCTCGGAGCGGCTCCCAGCCAATAGGCAGCCAAGGAGGAAGAGCTCCGGTCCAGCTAGTCCCCAAGAATGCATCAGCCGTTGATTTGCTTCCAGAATGACCCCCCTCCTGTACTCACACCTCCTCAAACCTCACTTCTTTTTTTTTTAACTCTCCCCTCGTTTACATTCACGCTGCTGTCTCCTCTTCATCCCTCCCCCCTCCCTCCCCCTCACCCCCCCCCCCCACCCCCGTCTCTTCCTGCTCTCTCTGCGATGCAGCTGGTAGCACTTAAAGTTGAGGGGGATTCGGTGGGGGTTCAGGGAGCCTGCGCAGTACCCCGAAATGTCCTCTCTGCTTTCCACATGCTTTTTTTTTTTTTTTTTTTAAAGAGGACTCCTCCCTAATAAAAAAAAACTCTTCCTCATCGCCTCGTTTTCCAAATGCACGCCGCCCTGTCCCAGAGACGTCCACTGGAACAGCCCTCTTTCTCGGTGGATGTTAATAATAGGCTAACTCAGGCCCGAGAGCTGCTTCCTCCCAGATGCAAACGCATCATGGAAAGATACGGGGAGGACTTGTCTCGTCTCTTCCTCTCCGTCCACACACTTTTACAGCGTCCTTTAAACTTTCTCCAGCTTTTACAGACTGTTTTACAGCGTGTCGATCATTCACCAGTTAACACAAGCTTTTCTTCTTGTCCGTGTCCCCCTGTCGCATCTGGTGTGTTGGTACAGGGCAGGGTTGGAGGATCGCACCAGTGACTTTATCATTTTTAAGACAGCCGCTCTCCAGGGCTCCTGGAAAAGTCTGGAAAATCCTGGAATTTAGTCAAAGTAGAGTAGTGGAAATAGATTTATCTTTACAAATTCTTCTTTTTTTTGTCCATTCAATTGGCTGGTGTCTATTTTTCGTCCGTTAACGCATCAACTTTGGATTAATTTATTCCTCTTTTGATTCACTGATACATAAAACCCCCTCTCGTCTCTGATATCGTACGCTCTCCTGAACTGAAGGTATCGTTAAAGCCCTAATTCATAATATTTTGCGCTCCTCTCGTTTCTCCTGTCATCAGATTGTGTAAAATGTCAGTGCCAGTCCGGTGTAAACATAAATACCTGTAAAGATGGCAGCCAGTGGGATAATTCAGTGGAAGAAGCAGGGTTTAGTTTAGTTTTGTGCTGTGCTTGTGTCCCCTATATCATGAAACCGTTGCAGTCCCTCTCATCGGGGGATTTTCCCCTCCCCATGATGTTGCGGCCCATTTGATCGCCACGGGTCATTCGCTCGGCTTGTTTTGTTCTCGTGGTTGTATAACAGCCTAAACAGCCTCTTGTTTACAGTTTTGCAGAATGAAAAAGCCACAGAGGAATCCCCCCCCCCCCATCTCAGTCTCTGTTCAGTTTTTCTGTCTCGACCAGGAGCTAGGTCGCACCTTCGTGTGTCCACAGGTTTTTATAGCAGCTGTAGCCCTAATTTATGCACCCAGGAATCCCTCTGTGTGTTTATGTAGCTGCTTGGTGCCTTAAAGCTATTTAAAGACACGATCTACTGCCCCTAAATAAACAAGGTTGTACTTATTAGACTTAGTGAGGCTCCTGTTTTTGTGATGCCAAAAATAGGCTGATAAATTAGCTCAAACCTTCTTTTTTTTTCTTTTTCTTTTTTTTTTTTTACATTTATCTTTCATATATCATGCATAATACAATTAAACTAGAGATAAATCAGTTTGGATGACAACTTTGTATACCTAAGTAAACCAATATTTTGCAGAAGCAGCTTTGGATTCTGCATCAGCACTTAGTGTTCTTCAGTTTACTCTTCTAATTAATTATAGGGGATCTAATTAACTTGAAACAAAGTTTAATAATGTGCAAAAAAAAAAAAAAGGTCTATACAGCTTGGAACTCCACACTACTCCAGACATTTTGAACCGAGAAAGCTTCCTGGAAGGGAAGAGAAATGTCTTTAGCTTCAGAATAGAAGTCCAGTTTTATTTTTAACCTTTTTTTTTTTTTTTTTTTTTTTTTGGATTATACGAGTTGTAGATGTTAGGAAAAAAGGAGGAAAAAAAGGGAAATGTAGCCTTTTTTCCCCAGTGACTCAGCTTTTCATCTTTAATAGCCCCAGTTAATGGCTACATTTCTTTTGAGGAACAACTCGGTCCCATTTTTTTAATTTATTTTTGTACCCGCTGATTTTATAATCACGACGTGCTGAACTCCCCCTTCACTCTCACCGCCACATATCTGTATTTTGTTTGTCTGACCTTCCTTTTTAGAAAAAGAAGCTGCCCTCAGCCAACAGGCATCCCTCATCTATGTTCCTACCGCATGTTGATTTATTGGGGTATGATGAAATTTAACCTCTCCCCCAATCTTATTTTCCTCCCTCAGAAATTCAGACGGAGGGTACAGGAGTCTACCCAAGTCCTGAGAGAACTGGAAATTTCGTTGCGGACCAATCATATAGGGTGAGTCACAGACTGTGCTGTAGCTTGTGTAGTGTAACGTGCCCTGTGTCTGATTATGTTCGATCTTAAGAGGGAAAGGTCTGGCATTCCAGACGCTTGGAGATGCAGACGTCGACCCCATCAACCCCCAACCCCCCCAGACCATTCCTGTCTATGCTGTGACCTAATATTACTCCGAAAGCCATGTGGCGGCGAGGAAAAGATGAATTGATGGATTGTTTCGGAGCAGCTGACACATGAGCAGCCTCTGGGAAGGAAAGCGCATTTTATTCCTCGCCGGAGTTTTGGCTGCGCCCACTTCGGCGTTTCAGTCGCGACGATGAGATATTAATGTAGCTATTGCTCCACAGACGGCGATTTCACAATAGATAAAACAGTGGTGCATTCATCTGCAGTGTCAGGTATTCTGAGAGAACAAGTCTAAACCTGCGGCGACAGATACAGAGCCGTACAGTCAGCCCGGGGCGCAGATCGATATCTCGCAGAAACTCTTGTGTTTTTCTTTCATGCTTTAGATCGCACATCCGCGTCTCTGAGGACTGCGATGGTTGCATTACTAATGAGGCCTAATGCATGCTGGGATGTATCGGATCCACATTCCTGTTATAGTTGTAAAGCGACGCTGTTTTACAGACACAGGTGGTCTCTGTGTCAGGCTCCTGGAAGAGAGTGGAGTTAGTGTGCAAATAGAAATTACAATAATGAAGATTTATCTGTTTTTTGCCTTCTTTCCTTTCTTCCTTCCTTGTCCTTTCATTTGTCTTTCCTCTCTTTCTTATAACCTCTTTCTCTTCATCCATCCCTCATGTCCATACCTTGGATGCTTCCTCCTTTCCTTTGTAAGTAATCTCCTCTTTCCTGTCTTGTGTCCCTCTTTTCATATAACTCTTAATTTCTTCCTTTTCTTTTTTTGTGTTTTTCATTCCTTTTGAGTGTCATCACTCCTTTTGAGTGTCATCACTCCTTTTGTTCCTCTCTTCACTTGTGTCCTTTATTCCTTACCTCCTTATGCTCTTCTTTTTTCAATCATTGTGTTCTTCCCTCTTTCTTTCTTTCTTGTTTCCCTTTAATTTCTTCCTTGCCCTTTTTCCTTACCTGTTCCTTTCTTGTGTCTTTCTTTCCTTTATTTTTATTTTTTACTAACTAACTAACTAACTAACTAACTAACTAACTAACTAACTAACTAACTAACTAACTAACTAACTAACTAACTAACTAACTAACTAACTAACTAACTAACTAACTAACTAACTAACTAACCAACCAACCAACCAACCAACCAACCAACCAACCAACCAACCAACCAACCAACCAACCAACCAACCAACCAACCAACCAACCAACCAACCAACCAACCAACCAACCAACCAACCAACCAACCAACCAACCAACCAACCAACCAACCAACCAACCAACCAACCAACCAACCAACTAACTAACTAACTAACTAACTAACTAGTCTGTTTTCTAACTTTATTTTTTCTAAATGAAATGAGAATTAAAGACCGAACCGAAAAGTTGACCCCCCCAAAAATCTGATATTTTTACGTGAAAAAAGTGGGAACCCTGTATAACCCGGGTGAAAATGGCTGACGTACGTTCTTAGCAACCTTTACCAAAACAAACACAAACAGAACAGAAAGTAAAACTTAAGACACAGCCTAATTCCCTCAAATCTTTTTTTTTTTAATCTCAGATAAAACTTTTTTTTTGTCCAACTAAAACCGTATCTCTCACAATGTGGGAGTCTTTTTTTTTTCTCTCAAAAGAATTTGCTTGGTCTATATATATATATATATATATATATATATATATATATATATATATATATATATATATATATATATATATATATATATATATATATATATAAAAGGAAATGTAGATGATAACACCAAAGGTTACATTTGTGTAAAAAAAAAGTAGACACCCTCTTTTTAATTTTTAAGGTTTTACATATGAGATCAGTTCCTAGACGTCAAACGTACAAAACATACAACATATCCTATGCTTTCAGTATTCATTAAGTGAAAAATGAGGGAGAAATGGAAAATCTCTGTGTGGAAAACCAAAGTTAAGCCTTGCTGATTTAATCAAAGTCATGATAATCAGGATTATCTGTGTGAGCACCTCTATAACACCAGAACATTTAGAGGTTTGTTGCTCCAGAGCAACGACGTGTGTGGCAACACAATGGCAGAAAAAACATCAGCTGGGACCTCTGAGTACCCATTGTTCCTGCTCATCAATCTGTGAAAGATTACAAACCCAGTTTCAAAGTCTTTGAACTCTGTCATTCGTAAGTGAAAACTTTTTTTTCCACAAGAGGAAAACAGTTTAGACTGTGAGCTATCTTCCCGTCAGTGGGCGTCCCAGCAAACGCAATACAAGGTGAGACAGGAAGAAGTTGCAAAAACTCTAAGAGCTGCACCTTAGATCCTCCATCCGCAAGTTCGCTTGTTCAGTTTAAAGTTCAAGATAGTAAAAAAAAAAAAAAAGATTAAGTCAAGTACCGTTTGTTTGGATAAGTTGCGAGGAGTACGTTCCTGGAACATGGCCTCATGACTTGGGTTTACAAAGTTGTCTCTAAATAAACTGCAAAACTTCTTTTGGACAGATGAGACCAAATGAAGAAATGTTTAGTCATAATACAGAGCACCATATTTAGCAGCAACCAAAAAAAGCCATAATCTGCTGTTGAGCACAGCGATGGAGGCGTCATAATTTGGACTTGCTTCACTGCCACAGTACCTGGGCACCTTGCATTCTCTGAGTTCACCAATAACTCTTCTGTACACCAGAGCATTTCAGAGTCAAATGCGAGGCTGTCTGGAAAACTAAAGCTCGTCTCAAATCGGCTCAACAGGACGGCGGTCCCACAAACGGCAGCAAATCTACAGCAGGACGACTTGGAAAAAGAAAAGAGTGAAAGATGTTACAAAGACCATGGTGAAGTTCAGGTTAAAGGCAACCTGATGGTTCAGGCTATAGCTTCTCCAAAGTTTTCTAAAGGTCCACTCGCAGCATTTCAGATCTCATTCTCCTGCACTGACGCTGGAAAGCAGGTGGATCTGTCAGAAACTAGTGGATCTGAGTAACTGATGGCTGCGGATGTCGGCGACCGGCGCAAAGTTTTGAAGAAGCACGCCGCAAAAGTCCCTCCCACAAGTTCCTGCTTAGTAACTCACTAGGTTTACTAATGGCTTTCACATTCTGGCTTCCTCGTCGTTTAATAAATGATGGCGTGTGTGTAATCTGTCCTGGAGAAGAACCAGATGAACATTTTAAGTAGGTGGTAGCAGCAGATCTTGAGATCCTGCCAAAGGCTGAAGGATGCAGCTGAGAAGGGCGTCCAGTGTCCAAAGACTTTTGCATCAGCAAAAACACTTTTCAGTCCAAACTGTCTCCTAACCCCTCTGTTTTTCTCTTTTCCTCCATCTCTCTCTCACACAGACACACATGCATACTTTGTCAGTTTCACCCACATTCC